>NC_140476.1:14925000-15147500 GCF_051167445.1 Perissodus microlepis | reverse complement strand
AACTGAACCGTGAATTTTGTGTATTGTTGCACCCCTAATATACATACATATATACATATATGTACATAATATATAAATATTCGGCACTTGTGGGTTGCTTTGCTTTCACTCTTGTGTCTAGTTCTTCCCAAACCAGCTCGATGGGGTTTAAGTCTGGAGACTGTGCTGGCCACTGCATGTTTTCAAGCTTATCGTCTTGTTCGTTTTTCCTGAGGTAGTTCTGGCATAACTTGGATTTGCATAATTGCATAATTCACACTTAGGCGCATATCAGAGGGTATTGAATGGCGCTGCAGAGTGCTGTGGTAGCCGTTTTGGTTCAGGGTGCCTCTCACTCTGTACAAGTCACTGGCCCTGGATTCAGGAAAACAGCCCAGACCTTCGCAGTTCTTCCTCCATGTTTGACAGTTGATGCCACATACTGTGGAATCATCCTTTCGCCTACTCGATGGCATACAATGATTCTGTGTGATGAATCTGAGATTTCAAATTGTGATTCCTCAGTCCATAATACCCTTTTCCAGCCTTCAGTAGTCCAATGGCCCAGGCAAGCCTCTTTGTGTTATTCTGATGTCTTAGCAATGGCTTTCTTGCTGCCACACGTCCTGTCAAACATACAGCTCGAAGTCTTCTCTTCACAGTTGAAATTGAGACTTGCTTACAAAAACCACTATTATGGTGGTGTGTAACAGAACCATGGCAGACCCACTGACATTTCCATGCTTTTCAGCATTTACTTTTTTTCACACACACGGTTGCTTTTACAAACCACAGCTGCAGCTCCCCGTTCACAGCTCACTCTCTGGCAACATCAACATAAACAGTCAGCACAGACTTTTAAGCCGGTGAGGCGTGAGTGCGAATGCCACCCCTGCAGCAGCACTGCAGACCATGCCCTGCCACAGGGTGTTCTAAAAGTTTTTCTTTTCTTTTTTTTAAGTGTATTTATAAGATTTTAAGTTCAAAATTACATAAAATCACACCAGACAAAGGAAATAAAATTCAAAAACAACAACATCCAAGCTAAAACTTTTGTATATTTAAGTGTATATTTATATAAATGTGCAGCCAACTATTGGAGCTGCAGAAAGGTGCAGTGATGAAGAGGGTGTGTAGGAAGTACAGTACAGCAAGCTGTCCATACCTGAGTCCTTGTAAACTGCCATGCAAAGACAGCCTTGGCCAGCGGCTGGAAGAGGTATACCAGAAAGATAGAAGGCAGGAGAATAAACCAGGTGTAGTCTACTGAACCATCCAAGCTATACTCTCTGTGCCAAAGGAACGATATGACAACAGCCCCACCGTTGCTGTAGATGGAACAATACTGGAAGAGCATCTGGGAGAAGAATGTAATCCATAACAACAATGCTTATTCGATCCTGTTCAGGGAGGTTGCTGTGGTCTGCTCTGAGAGCCGCTAGTCACTAAGCGTCACAGTTGCAGACAAGAAAGATTCTTTAGTATGAAGAATTGGATAGCACCAGGCCCTGACATGATTCACACCTACTGGCTGAAGAATCTGACTGCACACCATGAACATCTTCCAGCACAAATGAACCAGCTACTAGTCACAGACAGACACCCAGAATGGATAACTGAAGGCTGGACAGTTCTGATCCCCATGGACCCCCAGATGGGAACAGTCCCATCAACTACCGGCCAGTAACCTGCCTTAGTACTGTATGGAAGCTCCTGTCAGGCTCCTGTTCATCATAGTGGCTAAGATGAACAGGCACATGGCTCAAAACATGAGCAAGGCACAGAAAGGTATTTGCTATCTACCAGTAGCTAGTTTTAAACTGCTTTGGTATCTCAGTACCTCAGTTACCCCCCTTAATCGTGGCGGCCGCCTGCCCTCTTCCTCCCTCTCCACCTCCACCCATGCGTGAGCACATCTTACCTGTGCCTGAAAAATTTTCAGGGGATTTAGATAAGTGCAGAGGCTTCTTAACCCAGTGCGACTTGAGTTTTCGCCAACAGACTCAAGCCTATGCTACCGACGGTGCCAAAATTGCTCTTATGGTACAACTCATGACTGGGAGAGCACTGAAGTGGGCTCAGGCAGTGCTGCGTTCCAACCCCAATGTTTCTTATCCTGACTTTCGGACCAAATTCCGCTGTGTTTTTGATAAAGGTTCTAATCCGGATGCAGCTGCTCACCGTTTGTTTTCATTAAAACAGGGCAAAAAGAGTGTGGCGGATTTCTCTGTGGATTTTTGGATCTTGGCTGTGGAGACTGGCTGGGAAGAAAAAGCACTTCGGGGGGCATTTCTCAATAGCCTCAATGAAGGACTCAGACGTGAGTTGGCCACCAAAGAATTACCCAAATCTTTGGATGCTTTGATTAATATGTGTGTCAGCCTTGATGACCACATGCGAGAATACGGAGGGCGGTCTGAGGAAGCCCGCAGGGCAACAGGAAGCCCAGGTGGTTGGCTGAGCGCTTCTTCCGATGGGTGAGGAGAAGGGTAGCATGAGCTTGAGGAGACGGAGGAGGAGCCAATGCAGCTAGGGCAAGCTAGATTCAGCAAGCCGGGGTGGAGGAAGAAACGCCAGATGGGTGAGTGCTTTGCATGCGGAAAGAAGGGGCACTTTGCAGACTCTTGCCCATCCCAGCTGAAAGATTTGGCCCATCAGTAGCGGTGGGGTTACTAATGGGTGCGACCGGAGATGTGTTACCCCACCTCAGCTGCCCCGCCAAACTTATCTTTCGGTCCATAACTCATTCCTGTAATGCACTAGTGGATTCAGGTGCGGAACAAAGCTTTATGGATGAAACTTTAGCCAGGAAATTGGGGGTCCCGCTTGTTTCCCTGCATGTTCCTTTACATGTGTCTGCCCTCAATGGGGAAGTGCTGGCCAAAGTCATGCATCGCAAGCATGAAATCACGCTGGTTCTTTCTGGTAATCTTGTTGAAAAGATAAGTTTGTTTCTGTTTAAGGCGCCTGATACTCCATTGGTGTTAGGTTACCCGTGACTTCAACATCATAACCCTCAGATAGATTGGGCCCAGGGTAGTGTGGGGGGATGAAGTGAGTGGTGTCACAAGCAGTGCTTACGGTCAGCTGTTCCCAATCTGACGCCGACAACGGCAAAGGACTCTGTCTGTGCTCCTCATCTCTCTGTTGTTCTGGCTGAGTATCATGGTCTAGCTAAAGTGTTCAGCAAGAGTTTGGCCTTGTCGCTTCCGCCTCACCGACCTTATGATTGTGGCATTGATTTGCTTCCAGGAGCTACACTGCCCACCAGCTGCCGGTACAGCCTGTCCAAGCCTTAGCGCGACTCCATGGAGCGCTATATTACTGACTCACTCTCGGCAGGCATAATTCGACCGTCCACTTCTCCGCTTGGGGCAGGATTCTTTTTCGTCGAAAAGAAAGACAAATCCCTTTGCCCCTGCATTGACTTCCGTGGTCTCAACAAAATAACCATCAAGAACAAATATCCTCTCCCTCTGCTAGCATCCGCATTCGAGTTGCTCCAGGGAGGCACCATTTTTACTAAGCTGGACCTTCGCAATGCCTATTATTTGGTTCGCATTCAAGAAGGGGACGAGTGGAAGACCGCATTCAACACGCACTTGGGCCATTTCGAATATTTGGTCATGCTTTTTGGTCTAATCAATGCTCCAGCAGTGTTTCAGGCTATGGTGAATGACGTGCTTTGGGATTTCATTAACCACTTTGCTTTTTTCCAAGACTTGTAAGGAGCATGTTGAACACGTCCGACTGCTTCTTCAACGGCTTTTGGAGAATCGCCTGTTCGTCAAAGGTGAGAAATGTGAATTTCACGTCCCAACAGTGTCTTTTCTGGGGTTTGTGATTGACCGGGGGCAGTTGAGAGCGGATCCTGCTAAGGTCAAGGCAGTGGTGGAGTGGCCGGAGCCTAAGACCCGGAAGGCACTCCAGAAATTCTTGGGCTTTGCTAACTTCTACCGTAAGTTCATTTGTAACTTCAGTACTGTGGTGTTGCTGTTGACTACTCTCACGTCTCCTAAACAGCAGTTTGTGTGGTCACCCCAGGCCCAACAGACTTTTGTGCAACTGAAACTGTTATTCTCGTTAACCCCCATTCTCATTCAAGCAGATTTATCTTGACCCTTCACTGTGGAAGTGGACACGTCGGATTCTGGTGTGGGAGCGGTCCTTTCCCAACGAGTAGAAGGTAAACTTCATCCCTGTGCCTTCTTCTCCCGTCGTCTTTCCCAGGCAGAGCGTAATTATGATGTCGGGGATAGGGAGCTGCTGGCGATCAAGTTGGCCTTGGAAGAATGGCACCACTGGCTGGAGGGGAGTGTGCATCCGGTGCTGGTCTGGATGGACGACAAGAATCTGTCGTACCTGCAGACAGCCAAACGCCTCAATGCCCGGCAAGCCAGGTGGGCCTTGTTTTTTACTCACTTTGTCATCACTTACAAGCCAGGGTCACGTAACACAAAGCCAGATGCCCTCTCGCGCCAGTTTGCTCCCAGTGGGGAGGAGGAGGAGAGGACTATCATCCCGGCCAGCTGTGTGGTGGGTGCGGTGACGTGGGAGATTGAGAAGTTGATCAGGGAGGCTCTGCAACTGGAACCTGATCCCGGTTCGGGCCCAGTGGGCTGACAGTATGTTCCCACGGCTGTCCGTATGTTCCCACGGCTGTCCGTGGCAAGGTCATTCATTGGGCACACACAGCTAAGTTCTCCTGCCACCCGGGTAAGAACCGTACCATCAAGTTCTTAAGATGCTTGTTCTGGTGGCCTGCTCTGGCGAAAGACGTCCAGGAGTATGTCGCTGCATGTACCATCTGTGCTCAGAACAAAGTTCCTAGCTCTCCACCCTTGGGTCAGTTACGGCCACTTGCTGTCGCCAGCCGTCCATGGTCTCACATAGCGGTGGACTTTGTCACTGGGTTGCCACCATCTTCAGGTAATACTGTCATACTTACCATTGTTCAGTGCTTTTCCAAGGCAGCCCATTTTGTGGCCCTGGCTAAACTCCCGCCTGCTTTGGAAACTGCTAAACTCCTCGCCCAACATGTTTTCCGTTTACATGGCATTCCCCAGGACATTGTGTCGGACCGAGGGCCCCAGTTCACTTCCCGGGTCTGGAAGGAGTTTTGTGCTGAACTGGGGGCCCAGGTCAGTTTGTCTTCTGGCTTTCATCCTCAAACGAATGGCCAAGCAGAGAGGGCAAATCAGGAACTGGAGGCCATGCTATGCTGTGTCGTCTAATCTAACTAGTCCACCTTTTTGAAGCCTCCCTGGGTTACCTACCTCTGCTCCTGTCCATCATGGAGGGGGAGCTTGTCGTGCCATCTGTCCAACATCATATTTGTCGATGTCGGCGCGCCTGGAAGGCAACGGGGCAGCCTTGCTTAGGATGGCGGAACGGAACAAGAGCTTGGCAGACCGTCGCCGCACCCCGGCACCCGCTTACCAGGTTGGCCAGAAGGTATGGCTCTCAACCAGGTACATTCCCCTTTGGACTGAGTCCAAAAAGCTGGGTCCCCGCTTCATTGGGCCTTTCCCTGTTCATTCGGTCCTCAATCTTGTGACGTTGACGTTGTCTCTGCCCCACAATATGCGGATTCATAATGTGTTTCATGTTTCTCAGGTGAAACCAGTCCAGACCAGCCTGTTGTGCCCACCTGCTGGTTCCCCACCACCTGCCCGGATTATGGACGCTAGGCGGCGCGGTAGGGGCTTCCAATATTTGGTGGACTGGGAGGGGTATGGTCTGGAACAGCGTTGCTGGGTGCCGCAATCCGCTATTCTCGATGACGATATGAATTCCGCAGGCAGCACCCAGACAAGTTTGGTCAGTCGCCGGGAGGCTCCCGTTAAAGGAGGGGTACTGTCATGATCCGACAGCCCTCGCCAGGCTGCCTCCATTTGTGTTATTGTGTGTGCGTGTGTGTATTGCTCCCTCCCCCTCTCTCCCTCTCTGTCTCTCTCGTAACGGGATTGTTTACCTCCGAGCGGTGACGAGCGTTCCCGCGCTGAGGCTGGCCGCACCTGTTGCTGATCGGAGCCGACCAGCTGTAGCCAATTATCCGCCATCTTTGGGCCTGCTTTCTTAACGGGGCGATCAAGCTTCAGTCAGCGCTGGATCATTGTGTGAAGCACGGTAGAGCAGTGCGGATGGTTTTTTGTGGCACTTTACGTTGAGCTGAGGATTGCTTACTCTGTGTGTGTTTGTGTGTTTGCCACTAGGAGAGAAACAGAAAGAAATCACGGGAGCTGGACTGCCACTTGGATAACTGTTTTGGAAGGAGTCACTATGTGCTTTTTCACTTCACAGCCACGAGCACTGCTAGGAGGAGAAGGAGGAGACCACACCTGGGCACCCATCACTTTATCCATTACCTCACTGTAAGTGAATCCACTGTCTTCTTCAAAGGGAGTCCTGCATACGAGTCCTATTTTCCACACCTACCCTGACACAAATTGTGGTCATTAATATTTTGTACTTGTAAATCGTAGTTGTGAACTGAGTTTTGTAAACTTGTAAAACAAAATATCTGAAACCTTTATGTTTGTGCATCTGTAGATGGGAATTTGTGTGTATAAATAGGATTTGTGTTTGTAAAATGTATTTACACAAGTTGTTTGTGTTAAGGTCTGTTTACAGACACAAAGCAAAAAACTATGTGTAAAACTCTGGGCTCAAGTTCCCTGCTTGTGTGTGAGTTTCAGCTTGCAAATGCAAATTTTGGTCCTGGAAGGGTAAAGGCCCATTCACGTCCCAGCGTTTTCATCACAACACCACCAAGGAAAACATTCTGTGCATGTTCGAGTTCAGTGAATTTTTTGTGACAGGTTTATTTGCTTATACAGGGACCTCTAGAGCCTTTTTAAGGGCTCAGCAGACCTCGGGGGGGAAAGCAGCGTTGTTGAAATGACACACTCTTAACTAGTCAGGATAGTTACAAAGCGTTCTTCGTTATGAATAAGCAATCTATGCTTTTATTAAACATTTGAACATAATACAACACAAACTCTCGTAGAGGATATAAAGTTAGAGAGATACATTTTTTGAAACGACCAGGACCAGGCTAGTACATGTAGAGTGGCTGCAAGAAAACGACATGCAAGCAGAGCGTAGCAGCCAGCGCAACAAATTTGGATCCTTTGCTCTTAGTTAGCGGTGAGTGCAGCGCATGTTGCATCCAAACAAAAGGGCCTTTATGCTGTGCAGCGTGAGCAATGGTCCTGGGTCAGCCCGGGCTTTGTGTTAAACGGTGTTGGGAAGGTTACTTTTATTCCACTACAGATTACAGAATACATGCCCCAAAACGAATTTTGTAACGTATTCCGTTATGTTTCTAAATGAGAGTAGCGTATTCTGAATACTTTCGATTACTTAATATACTTTCATGCTTTCTACAACTACATGAATGTACTATTGCTGTATGATTTATTACTATTACTGAAGGCTACTTGCCAAATTATATCTTGGGAAAAATAAAGGAGTTAGTCAGTGTACCTGAGCTTCCTTATATTGCTCTCTCAGCTGTTCAAGCATGGCCTGAAACTCCTCCTCCTTCTCCTGAGCTTCCTTTTTGACAATCTGGTTCTCCTCGTCATAGGCCATAGCTACAACACCCAGGATCAGGTTGATCAAGTAGAAGGAACCAAGGAATATTACAAGCATAAAAAAGATCACGTATGGCTTCCCAGATGTCCGCAAAGTCTGGAAAAACAAACAAGAATTTGGTGTTTTTACAGTTACTTAAAATACAGTATTGATACTTGGCATATGTGGCTATAAAATTCTACCCTTTTACAGTGAATACTTTCTATTTTAGAAGCTCTCAAATTTGAGGTGCCTGTAAATTTGTCACTTTCATTTTTTATAAAGTAATCATCAAGTCTCAGACGTGTGGCAGGCAGGAATTGGACCCAAAATGCAAGACTCTGAAAACAATGTGTAAACCTCAAAACAGCTTCGTTGCCAAAGTCTTATTACAATAAGAACTTAAATTCAGAGCACATAATCTGACCAGCAGAAACTGAAATGGAAGAGGGACGCACACAGTTTGAGGGATAGTGTAACAATAACCAAAGGGGAGACTGCACACAGCAGGTAATCAGAGAGATGGGAAATAACAAGGAACACGGCTGAACAGAATCTAACTGACGAGACGGAGGGGAAGCGAAATTGAACATAATATACTTGAAGAAGGACACTAAATAAATCAGGAAATTAATGAATGAATGCAAATAGAATGAGACCAAATAGAACACAGAGAGACCAGACAGACACAGGAACATAGCAAAGGATAACAAAAACATGGAGACTAGACAGACTACAAAAGGAGACGCTGATGACAAGACAGAGGCAAGACCAGAAAAAGCTAGCTAGCTAGCTCAGTGCGTTGAGCAGGTGACCATATGGCTGAGAGCGGCTTGGGCCAGCTTGGGTTCGAATCTGACCCGCAGGCCTTTGCCACATGTCTTCATCTCTCTCCCTCTGCTCTCCTGTCATTTCTTCACTGTATCTGTCAATAAAGCCCAAAAAGGCCAAAAATCTAATTATACAAAAGAAGATGACACAAATTTTTGAGCTCCCAAAAAAGTTATTCTGTTCATCTGGATGTAGCGTTTTCTTCAAATCTCAGCAAACACCTAGCATGCTGCCATGGGAATGTGGGATCCCCTCAGTGACATGACCACTGCGGCACCGGGCAAACTTCCACCGGCCCCACCCCAGGTAAACAGGTGAAAATAAATTTCAGAATGACAGGACTTTGTGCTGCGGAATCTTTGATTTCATTTATTTTTTGCTGTGCTTTACTTGCATCTATTTGAAAGAGTGAGTATAAACACAAAGAATTAATGTATTTTATATTCTGGAATATGCAGAAAAGAGGTTTAAATGTTAAAGAAATTTCTTCAAGTCAAAGACTGTTGCATATAATTTAACTTTTGCTTGATGCAATGTGCATAAAATTAAAAGATTAAAACTAATTAAACAACTTTTAAAAAAATACTTTTTTTTCCCAATTTTATATGATGGATTATGCAGAAAAAATTGAATTGGCCTGAAAGGTCTATTGCATTAATACGTAATCAGGTTGTGTATCATGTTTTTTTTTTAAGTAACTAAGTATTAAAGTAAGTAATTACTTTTGAAAATAAGTAATCAGTAAAGTAACAACATTACTTTCTTGGATAAGTAATTAGTAACTAATTACTGTTGTCAAGTAACTTGACCAAAACTGATGATGACTGGTGAAACATTTCTCCCACTAAAAACACTACATCCTGATGAACAGAAGCAACTCTTTTGGGATCTCCTTACCTGGCTTATTGGGCATGCATCAAGATAATTTTTGAGCTTAATTTCCTAGAACAAATAACAATGAATAAAAAACCCAGTTGAGCTTGGTTCCAAGCCTTCTTTGGCTGGAGTAGAAGGAGTAGTGTTCTAGACATCTCATCTTAAGTCTATATTTTAAGCCTACATTTTAGAGATTTTACATTTTAGAGACATAAATGAGGACCTTTTAACAAATGTGTTCCCATGTGATGATGTAATCTTGTTTTTTAATTCAAATATGCTTTTATAATTAAATACTGCCCCCCCCTTTTTTTGTGTGTATATTTATAGTATCCTTCTTATGCATTTCATGCATGTGTTATTTTCAGACAGGTGGGGGTTTTGTCACTTCCCCCCCCTCCTCATCATTAATGATCTAGTCCAGTATTTACTTGGGTGTGACTTAACCAAATAACCAATACCTACCTATTATATGTCAGCTGATCTATCCATGAAGTTTTGACTGGTTAATTTGAAATTTTTTCTGTTTTTGTTTTACTATGACCCTGATGAAGGCCACAAGCCGAAACGCGTTGGTCAATTATTAAAGTTGTTCATCTTCCCTCAAGTGTTGCTGGAGTTCCTGCATTGTGAATTCTTTCATCCTCTCCATGCACCTTGGAAGTAGGTGAAGTTGTGCCAGAAATTTTTGCGGCGATTTACCAAAATTATATTAACCATATTAACCTGAAGTATATTCAAGAGTAACAAACCTACAAGAAATTTAGCAAAATATAAAACTTATTAAATAAATACAGTTAGTTATAGTGACAATTACAATTATTTACAGTGACACACTAGGCCATTCTCATAAAATCCATCCACCATGCTAGTATAAAGCTTTTGTGTCATTTTGTGTCAACCTATGTTTCATATCATGACTGAGAAATACTGTCATTAGAGAGCTTGTTAATAGTCTCAATTTTGCTACTTAATTGTAAGGAGTGCTAAAAGTGAGAGTGTCATACAGAAACCTCTAAATATTGTCTTTAAAGAAAATATGGTGGTGGATGAATGCTTTTCCTGCAAACACAGCAAGCCCCGCCTCTTTATATGGCAAGAGAAGGAGTAATCTGAACCTACAGGTTAAATGTCTTATCAAAACCAACCAAACATGTTCTCACGGGGTAAGTGATCAGCAAAAGGAATAAAGTAAATTGAATGTTAAATGTAAAATTTTATATTAAAACAAGGGATTTTATTAGAAAACTGACCAATAGCCTGAATAATGCAAAAGTTAAACACACTGAAAATTTACCAAAATGAGCATTACTAAAATTGTACACAATCATTTTACATTTTTATTGTCTTTTAGTTTACCCTTTTTAGCCTACCTGCTGATACAGCTTTTCCCAACAATCCTGTGTCATCAGTCTGAAAAGGGAAAGGAAGGCCCAGCCAAATGTGTCAAAGCTGGTATAACCATTGTCTGGGTTATTTCCCACATTGTCGCACATATACCCCTCTGGACACTTCCTGCAAGAAAAGATCTGTTAAGATCTGAAAGAATTGTCAATGCAATACTATGAAAGAATGCATGAAACAACACTAATTCCATGAAAGTTGGGTGCTGAACAGACCAGTTGCTGGATTTCTGGGAAAGGAAAGTTGTCCCATTTTTGGCTGATTTAGCATTCTAGCAATCCTACATCTTTGTTGTTGTATTTTTCATTTGGTGATGTGCCGAATGAGATTTATTTCCCCCCTGCTGCCTAGCAGATAGCAGAAGTTACAACAAATACAAAACATAACAATAAATAGACAATAATAAAATAAAAATAAATAAATAATTTTAAAAAATGTGCAAAATGTAAATAAAAACAAAACGCAATGATTTAATTACATTCATTGTACTGCATTCATTGCCTGGCCAGAAAAATGTTCCTCTACTGAAAATTGACTTGAAAGATATCTTATCATCCACATTACATAACCCTCAAAAGATTCAGACAATCTAAAGTGTTTAAGGTATAAAACAACATAAATTGGAACTCGTGATCTTCAGGCATTGCAAAAAAAAAAAAAAAGCATTCATGATTCTGCCATGGAAATCACTGCAAACACTCCCAGACATCATTGTCATCCACAAATAAAAAAGAAGAAGCTATCTGTGAACATGATCCAGAAAATGTTTTACGATTTGAAAATGAGCAGTGTATGCCCCCATCCAGATGGCATGATGTTCAGGGAAGGCCTTGCATATTTCAGCTGAAACAGCCTGCTTGCAGTCTAGACCTTTCACCTATTGAAAACATTCTGTGCATCCTAAAATGAAAAAACAAACAAACAAAACAAAACAAAAAAGACTATGAACAATATTCCTCTCCAGAATTTCAGCAGCTGGCCTTCTCAGTTCCCAGACATTTATTGATTATTGTTAGAGATGAGGGGATGTTACACAGTGATACTTTTTCTATTTTCTGTTGTAGATAAAATATATTTTTATTACATTAGAAATTTACTGCAGTCTGTTTTTTACACATACACAATACTGACATTTTTGTAAAACTGGGGCTGTACCAGGATTGTGTTCATTTTGTATTTTATTCAGTTCTCTTATAACTGGAGAGCCAACTTGCTTACCCAGCTCCAATGCTGCTGCCACAAAGTAATGGATGTTTTTTGTTGTCAGGCAGGTAATAGTAAAGACCTGATGGGGAAAGAAGGAAAATAGCTGTTATTTATTATTGTATGCAATTCATGGGGAGACTATGACAAGAATGGTTTGTTAGAGGTCCAAAACAATACATAAAACAGCAGAAGTAGAATTAGGTTACAATTATACAATGTAGAAGACAACAAGAGTGCTTCATTCTTGTATTGCAAATGTTTTATTGAATCAGAGAAGAGTGAAATACATATTAAGAGCTTAACATACACAGCCCAACAACAAGCTATTGGGACGTTTTGGCTTCTTTGTCATGGTAAGCTGTGTGGCAGGCAGGATGAACGTCTCAAATGCAGGACTCGTACATGGAAAAGTAAACTCGAAATGGCACCTTTATTTGCTGGGAAAAATAATCCATGAAATAAACTCACAAAAAACAAACCAATACTTGAACACGGAAACCAAGAACTAAACACTGGGAGGCTATAAAACTAGGAAGCTGGAAACTGGAGAAGAAGGATGAAAAAACCAGGAGCACGAAGAAAACACACAGCAAAGAGGGTATGACACGACAACAGACTGAGGAAAACACTGGGCTTAAATACACACAGGAGTAACAAGGGAATCTGACACAGGAGGAGAGCACAGCTGGGAATCACACATAAAGACACAGGAAGGAAGCAAAACTGAACACACTGCACACAGGACAAGGAACTATCAAAATAAAACAGGAAACATGAGACATTCATAAAGACCCAGACTTGACACTGGGACATACAGGGAGTGCAGAATTATTAGGCAAGTTGTATTTTTGAGGAATAATTTTATTATTGAACAACAACCATGTTCTCAATGAACCCAAAAAACTCATTAATATCAAAGCTGAATGTTTTTGGAAGTAGTTTTTAGTTTGTTTTTAGTTTTAGCTATTTTAGGGGGATATCTGTGTGTGCAGGTGACTATTACTGTGCATAATTATTAGGCAACTTAACAAAAAACAAATATATACCCATTTCAATTATTTATTTTTACCAGTGAAACCAATATAACATCTCCACATTCACAAATATACATTTCTGACATTCAAAAGCAAAACAAAAACAAATCAGCGACCAATATAGCCACCTTTCTTTGCAAGGACACTCAAAAGCCTGCCATCCATGGATTCTGTCAGTGTTTTGATCTGTTCACCATCAACATTGCGTGCAGCAGCAACCACAGCCTCCCAGACACTGTTCAGAGAGGTGTACTGTTTTCCCTCCTTGTAAATCTCACATTTGATGATGGACCACAGGTTCTCAATGGGGTTCAGATCAGGTGAACAAGGAGGCCATGTCATTAGTGTTTCTTCTTTTATACCCTTTCTTGCCAGCCACGCTGTGGAGTACTTGGACGTGTGTGATGGAGCATTGTCCTGCATGAAAATCATGTTTTTCTTGAAGGATGCAGACTTCTTCCTGTACCACTGCTTGAAGAAGGTGTTTTCCAGAAACTGGCAGTAGGACTAGGAGTTGAGCTTGACTCCATCCTCAACCCAAAAAGGCCCCACAAGCTCATCTTTGATGATACCAGCCCAAACCAGTACTCCACCTCCACCTTGCTGGCGTCTGAGTCGGACTGGAGCTCTCTGCCCTTTACCAATCCAGCCACGGGCCCATCCATCTGGCCCATCAAGACTCACTCTCATTTCATCAGTCCATAAAACCTTAGAAAAATCAGTCTTGAGATATTTCTTGGCCCAGTCTTGACGTTTCAGCTTGTGTGTCTTGTTCAGTGGTGGTCGTCTTTCAGCCTTTCTTACCTTGGCCATGTCTCTGAGTATTGCACACCTTGTGCTTTTGGGCACTCCAGTGATGTTGCAGCTCTGAAATATGGCCAAACTGGTGGCAAGTGGCATCTTGGCAGCTGCACGCTTGACTTTTCTCAGTTCATGGGCAGTTATTTTGCGCCTTGGTTTTTCCACACGCTTCTTGCGACCCTGTTGACTATTTTGAATGAAACGCTTGATTGTTCGATGATCACGCTTCAGAAGCTTTGCAATTTTGAGACTGCTGCATCCCTCTGCAAGATATCTCACTATTTTTGACTTTTCTGAGCCCGTCAAGTCCTTTTTTTGACCCATTTTGCCAAAGGAAAGGAAGTTGCCTAATAATTATGCACACCTGATATAGGGTGTTGATGTCATTAGACCACACCCCTTCTCATTACAGAGTTGCGCATCACCTAATATGCTTAATTGGTAGTAGGCTTTCGAGCCTATACAGCTTGGAGTAAGACAACATGCATGGAGAAGATGATGTGGACAAAATACTCATTTGCCTAATAATTCTGCACTCCCTGTAGAGATATGACTGATGAGGGGAACAGAGGGAACATGAAACACGGAGATGAGAGTAACTAAATGTGGCACATAGGGAAACTAAAGGCTACAGAAAAGTATATAACACATGGAGACAAATAAGGAAAACATGAATAACACTAAATCAAAGAATATTCATTCAGAGCCTGAACACAAATACCGGGTCGCAGACCCAGGACCATGACATTCTTACTCTATGGCCCACGATTTATTTGAATTAAGAAGACATCTATCACTATTACTATCAAACTATTTTGGTACAGTGACCACCAAGCTAGGTGAGTGGCTCCAGCAGATCCCAGGAACAACATCCAAGGTCTCTGCTGGGAAGAGTGCAGTCCTAGAAGCAGCAAAGATACCAATCAGGACCCTCAAGCTTTCTTCTTCCTGATTTTGCTCTCACTCGGTATAGCTACATTTATCACTACAGCTGTCTTCCTCTGCTTGCCCACCACTACTACACTACCACTCAAAAGTTTTAGAACACCCCAATTTTTTATTGAAAAATATACAGATTATTGTTTCTTTCCACTCTGAAATGAAAGCATACTACAAATAAGCACAACTCTGAGGCTTGACTCAGATGAATTTTCTCTCAGCAGCAGGTCTTGGTCTTTCTTTCCTGGAGCGGTCCTTATGTAAGCCAGTTTTGTCGTAGCGCTTGATCAGCTACAAATACCCCCGCATATGGTGGAATGGCCAACTGAAAGTCAGACAGTCGCCAGAAGCTCCCAATATTTTTTTTTCCAGTTCAGAAAAACTAAGTATATCTTAGTCAGGATGGACAATTCAACAGTGGTCTCTTACATAAACAGGCAGGGAGGAGCATGCCACCTTCTCCTGTTAAAACTGACTCTCTCTCTCTCTCTCTCTCATATATATATATATATATATATATATATATATATATATACACACATATTAAAAAAGCATTAAAGAGGAAAATCAAATACTCACTCATGTTTTTAATGTCCACAGTCACATTTGTGTAATCTTCTAGTATGCACTTATTTTTCAGATTGCCCATAAACAGTTGTAACCCTATTAGGGCAAAGACGCTCAAGCAGAAAACGGTGAGACTCATCACATCAGTGAGTTTCTTCACAGACTGGAACAATGCACTAATGATGGCTTTTATGCCTGTCAAACACAAAATTGTTTACAGTCAGTTAAGAAACAGTAAATATTATTAGCATGTATAAGCAAACAATACAAAGTGATGCCAGTGGATTTTATCTTTAGAAACACTTAGTGTCAACAATGGTGTCTTTATTCAATATATTCTTTTTCCTTGTTCAATGGTGCCGCCATTATTCAATCCATTTTTGGAAATTTTAGAAGGTATGCTTTGTAGCTATATTTGTAGCATATTTCATTTGAGCATTCATGGACTTAGAATGAGACCACTCGTTGTTTTTTTTATTGCCATCTATAGAACCAGTCATAAGATGACATGCATCCTAAGTCATGTAAGCCAACTTATCATTTATTAACATGTATTTTCTAACACGAGATTGATTTATCTAAGAAATCTGAATGTGTCTATAAGCCAGAAAACAGTAAAATGGAAGACATGCATTCACCAATAAGACACTAATAAGACCATCCTTTATGGAATAGTATGGCTTCTTTAACCATATGAAAAGTGGGTGGAGGCTAAATTATACTATAAACTATTTAGAGATCCAAGTGGTAGAGCAGTACATGGTTTTGCATTTTGCTCCATGGACAAACAAAATTGCACAGAACTCACAGAATAACTGTGCAAACAAAATTAGATCTTCTTGTATAGCTCACAGAAAGGTCCACAGTTAAGCGAGAGGAAAATATCCACGCACCAAAAGGGATCCAATTAATTATTATATATAATTATTAAACCATAAAAGAACAAAACAAAAATGGTAACTGCTTACCTGGAATGACAGAAACTGCTTTGAAAGCTCTTAGTACTCTGAATGTCCGAAGGACTGAAACATTGCCCAGGGGTACATACCTGCAAGAAAAATTATAATTATTTTAGAAAATTTACAGAGATGACAGTAGGTGTAACATAGAACCATGCAAAAACAGTAATAATGAAGCTACAATCAGTACCAAAAAATAACACCAACAAGTAATGTCTCTGTTTATGAAAGCCTGATTATTTTTTTCTTTGGTGAGTCAATTCCAAATGTGTGACAAAAACTACAAAAATAATGAAAAAGCCCTGTACTTACGCCATGACAACGACAGAGAAATCCAGCCAATTCCAGGGATCTCTTAGAAATGTGAACTTTCCTATACAGAACCCCCGAGCTAAAATTTTAACGAGGGATTCAAAGGTGTAAATCGCTGTAAATGTGTACCTGTTAGAAAAAGGAACACCAGTTACTCTTCACAGTATCTACACTGTGTGTATGTTATGTATGTTTGTAGAACACTTACTCCACGTTCTTTGCCCAGACAGGGGGATCGCTCAGTGTCATAAATGCACAGTTAGTGAGAATAGTGCACATGATCACCACGCTGAACAATTTACAGGCTG
The DNA here is from genome assembly GCF_051167445.1 of Perissodus microlepis. Taxonomy (NCBI): domain Eukaryota; kingdom Metazoa; phylum Chordata; class Actinopteri; order Cichliformes; family Cichlidae; genus Perissodus; species Perissodus microlepis. The sequence goes on along the minus strand of NC_140476.1, from coordinate 15,130,706 downwards.
TTGTCAAGGAAGTAACTGATTTTGTTGTGAAAGTATTTTTTTTTTCCGTATAAATAAAGTAACAATGTGAACATGTAACCCTGGGCTTATCTCCAAAAGTTGATTCTGTTCATCTGGACGTGGCGTTTTGTGGGAGAAACATTTCGTCACTCATCCAAGCTGACTGCAGTTTTCCCCAATCTTATAAACAGTACATTTGCATAATGACTGAAGGAACAATGGGCTTGGAGGTCAGTAATCTTAATTATGCAAATTCTCATGACCATTGATCATCAACCACTGACCAAAACCCTCTGATCAAAGACCACTGATCAATGGCCATGAATCAACTTTTGGAGATTTGCTTTCCTGGATGATTGAGAATGCATCAAAACCCTGGGCTTACATCAGCAGACAGCTCAGCATCAACATTATTCATGCGTATCAGATTCATATCCCAATAAAAGGATATGAGTGTACTAGAATCTGAATTGATAGCCTTCGTAGAGGGTTGAAGGCACTCAGGAGGTACAAGGCTCGACTGGCATTGAAGCGAAAAATGACCTTTCCTTTGTTTAATACAATGAAAGTCTGGGAGAGAAACAGACAGACATTTATACATCTTTATACTCTTATACATATGGATACTCTTTGGCTGTCTTGCATTGTATCATTATAATTTACATCTATATAACATTATATAATACTTGCAAAAGTGTTGAGCCACTTTTTATATTTAAAAATTTTTAAATATTGAGAGATTTATTGAGACATCTGCAAACATATATAGAAATACAATATATAAGGCAAAAACAGAGTTTGCGCAGAGTTAGTCAATATTTGGCATGACCACCTTTATTTTACAGCTTGAAATGTCTTAGGCAAGCTTTCATTGGAATTGCTTTAAGTAGTCTTCAGACATAGTTCTTGAGGGAGCTTCCAATGCTCTTCTTTGGATGTTGGCTGCTTTTTCTTCTGTTCTGTCAAGATGATCCCAAACTGCTTCAGTAATCTTAAGCTTTGGGCTCCTAGGAGACCTGATAGTATTTCACTGTGTGTTTTCCAATCTGGGTATGCTTTTACTTCATTGTTAGTGTGTTTGGGATCATTGTCATGCAGAAAAATGTGAACGATTACTAATCATGCGCTTTCCAGATGGTATAGGAAGGTATAAGAAAATCTGTCAGCACATTTCTGTGTTCATAATTACATTAAATTTGACAAGATCTCCACCACCACTGGCTGAAATGTAGCTCTGACAGAGACTTCACCATGTTTTACAGATGGCTGTATATGCTCACTGTTTATCAAGTCAACAACCAGATGCTTTGCTCAGGTCCTGTGTCAGGATTTTTTCTGGCTGGATTTTTTCCTATTTGTTAAGAGCAGATGTGACGTGACAAACGGAGATGAAGGGTGATGATGAAAAGAAAGCAACCCCTGGAGGCCATTGCCAGATCCTTTTTACCCCACCCACCACCCGTTTGACCAGTTGACCTCTCGTCTGTGCCTCAGGTCAATCAGATCCCACACCTCCAGACTCACAAACAACTTATTCCCTTGGGCCATTCAAACTGTTAGCAAACACTATCCCTCTACACCCTAACCCTGCCCATTCACCTCATCAATCTGAGCCACGGTCTGAGTAACTCTCCATCACTCAAGGCACCTACACATGGACTTTATACTCAAACCTTGTCACTATTTCCAAGGCATTTTGAAGACATTTCTCCTGTGACCTCAATGCCTTTGCCACTTGGTCCCTCAGTGTGCCTTTTCCATTGTGTGGTTTGTCTTGTTTTTGTATATATTCAGGGGTGCACATAAGTGGTCCGCAGGTGCGCATTCGCTGTCAAAATAAAAGACGTGCACCAGATAAGAAGTTGCAACACGCATTTGCGTACATATAAAAGGCACTGTTTTTGTCCGCTAGAGTGGGATTTTCACGGCTTATTCTGCACCACATCTCTGTGCATTCATCATTTGTTTGAAGCCAGCTAACCTCCTGCAACCACTTTTCCGAGAATACGCGCGTCTTTTGAGGTTCGGACTCCTTCTGACATTTCTTTGGAGGTGGAGGAACACCAAAGTAATTGCCTAAAGGAGCTTACTTCTTCGACATCTTTAAGAGTTCTAAACAAATATCTGTCCTCCTCCAGAAAATCCTATGTACACAAACGCGTGTTGCAACTTCTTATCTTTTGCGCGTCTTTTATTTTAACAGCGAATGCGCACCTGTGGACCACTTATGTGCACCCCTGCATATATTCCTCTAGTTTGTATATTTTCCTCTTGATTGTGTGTATCTCTCCTGTTTGTTATTTATTCCTCATCTTACTATTTATATTGAATTTCTGCACAGTTTGCTTGGAACACCCATAAATTCATTGTACATGTACAATGACAATAAAAAGCTATTCTGTTTTATTCTTTTTCTATTCTTATGGTGGAGTCATAAACACTGACCTTAAGTGGGGAAAATAAGACCTGCGGTTCTTTGGACGTATTCTGGGGTCTTTTGTGACCTCTTTCATGAATGATCGATGTGCTCTTGGGGTAATTTTGTCATCAGTTATTAAGTTTAGGGGGCAATCTGTTTTTCATACATGGCCATATAGGTTTGGATTTTTTCTGAAAATGAGTGTAAAACCAGCCAATGACCAAAGAAAAATTTTCAGGAAGCCTTGAGAACTATTGCTCAACACCACTTGCAAGAATTATAAGTGACAAGAAAGTCTGATTCCTTGAAAGCAAAAAGTCCAAACCTCCACTAAGGCAGCTCTGTGCAGTTATTTACTATTAAGGAAACCGCATTATGTTTGTACATCTTCATTTTATTTTCTTTCTTCTTTTTAAATGTATTTTAAGATGTTTTTAGTGTGGTAAAAGCAAGTACATAGTGCAGCCATTTGTTATTTGCCCTGTTGAAACACATTTTAATGTACTTGGCATAATGTAAAGCATACTTATTTTCTATTCTTTTTTAATCTATGTAGACTAATTTTCTTTCGCTGACAATACTTTCTTTATAAATATAATACATTCTACATCACATGATGTAAAATGATGAAAACATAAAAGCGAGATCAGAGGTCACATAAAGTATGGAGTAATGTGAAATTTAGAATCCGCATATACTAGTGTCCTTTCCTAAATTTTGCTAATACAAACATTTTATGAAAGTTCAAACATCTGACCTCTAATTAGAGGTCAAATAAGGTCAAAGTAATGTGATATTACCATGTATCTGTCATGCGGCGGCTGTGTGAAGGCAAGAGAGGACCCAAATGCACGGCTCAAGACACGCGGGGATAAACTCAAAAGGCAGGTCTTTATTAATAGGAACATAAGAAGTCATACAAGACTATACTGGGAGAAACTAAAGCTGAGGCGCTGGGAAGACACAGGGGAACGCACACAACCTAGAGGGATGACGCAACATGGAACAAAGGGATACTCTGACATAAATACACAGAAGGTAATGAGGGAAGTGGGAACACACGGGGAACACAGCTGAGGACAATTACTCATGACCGAGCGGGGAGGACACGAAACTGAAAATACTGACACCAAGATGTGGACCTTAAACACAACACAGTACACAGAGAAAGAGGCAGAGAGAGAGAGAGGCAGAGAACAAGGATGAATACACGAGGGGATGAGGAGAACACAGAACACAAGGACGGGAACACGGTACCAGAACAAACACCACAATAAAAGCATGGACACAGGGGGAATCCAAATACCAAACCAAACAATCCAATGAACATAAGGAACAAAATACAAAACCACAGGAAAACTAAGAACACTGGGTCAAAATGACCCAGGACCATGACAGTATCATTCCCTGTATACCTATATTTTGTCAATACCATCAGTGCCAGCAAGAAATGTAGTTTTGAATTTTAAATAGCTCTTTAAAGCAGTATTTTTATTTTAACCTTCAGATCAATACTGAAACAGAGTCAGATCAAAAGTGTTTACAGACAGAATGACACATGCACATATCAAAAACATTACCTCCTTTACAGTGGTAATCAAGTGTGGTTCAAGACTTTTGCACACTACTGCCAGCTGACTAAGATATAACAGTAGTTATATCTTGCTTACTAAATGTCAGCAATAATTAATAAGAACCTTTATATATTGATGACAAATGTCATTAAAATCATTTTTACATTTTAAAGCCAAAAGTACCATAATAATACCTGCATGCAGTGTCACAAATGATGACTTAATCTAAATGGAAAAATGTTTTCTTTGTCACAATAGCCTTCTTCCTTATGAGGCACAATCCAATACTGATTCTCTTGTGTTCAGAGCAGTGATCTAAACTTTGAGCTTAGTGCTCAAGGTTAAATTCAAACAAACCTACCTTCTGATTATTGTAGTAGGGATCCAGGTCCTCCAGTGGTATCGACACCAGGCCGTCTGGAATGTCCCCATATACAAGGGGGAGTGATTTGCCTTCCTTTAGGTCACGGCTGGGTGTAAGCTTAATTTCATTTTTGCATTCTTCCTTCTTTTGTTTGGGTTTCTTGGCATTCTCTTCAGCAATCCTTCTTTTGATGGCTTTAAGGGACTCGCGACTAAAGGGACGGAAGCTGTCTGGACTTGGTGGCACAAACAACTGTGCCACATTTTGCATCTTGCTACACCTTCAGAATGAACAGCTAGCTTCCAACATGAAAAAAGTCTGTAGGGTTAGAAAATATATGATAAACAGAACAGCGTAAACAGCAGAGTTATATTGTCTTTACATCCATTATTTGGCTAAAAGATGCAAATGAAAACTTGTTATGTTATGGCTTGCCTCTCACTAATCACTTGCAATTCAACAGATTTTTACTGACCAATTGTTTTAATGTAGAATAGAGGAAGGTAGGTTTGTTTCTCTTCTTTGATTGGAGGAAAACTGGGGGTATTATGAGCTGTCATGCACCTGTCAAGTTCCTTTCAGCTGTGGTAAAATTAGATCTACTAATAGGTCTGACTGGTACGATGTGTTAGAAATACCTATGCACTATTAAATATGAATGCTGGGGTTGTGATTTGGTGCTATATAAATAAAATGTAATTGAACTGAATTAAGTTGAGTTGAATTCAGCTGAACTAAAAAGCCCCACAGATTGCTTAGTATCTGTCTGGGTTCCTCTCTCTGGCTTTAGCATGATACAAATGCAATCGCAATTGTCACAAACTCAATGGTTTATCAATTGTCCTCATTACTCAGTTTTACCTTTGTGGTTTAATGTGTGTGTGAAACGAAAGGCAACAAAAAAAGCTTTAAGTTTGAATGTACTCTCTTTCTCCAAGAGCAGAAATGGGTAATAATGAAATACATATACTTTGTTACTTTGTACTTTAGGTTTAAGACATTTGCTGGGAGTAATTGCGCTTCACTGGACACTTTCAAGCATCACACTAATTTGAACCTAAATGGAGGAAGCCACAACGTATAAAAGACAGCCTCTAGTGTATCCATCACCAGTTGTTATCTCAATGAAGAAAAGAAAAAGGGAAAAAAACCAACAAACAACCCCCCCCCACACACACACATAATTTATGCATCATTTATAGAAGTACATTCAGGGGTTAAAGTGGGCTGGAATGATCCAGAACAGCGTTTTGGTACTGATCTCAGTAGCTTGTGGTCATGGCACTTACGCATCTCTCTAGGGTCACACAAGAGGATAAAAGGGAGTAATGTTTTTTTAAGTGGCAATTAAACACGGAAGCAAATTTCAAACAGCTCAACAAATATCAAAAAACGCACACACTGTTTCTGTTCAGTGTGTTGCACAATCTGTCTGCTAGCTAAAGGTACAGCTGCTGTATTTCCTTGGGAGTTGAAAGAAAGTCAGATAGTAGCTCTATTGTGTAGCAGTTTACATCTGGTGTAAAAATCTAACACATCATATATAGGGGATGACCCCCTATTAATAAGGGGGCAGCTAAAAGTTACTTTTTTAGAAAATGTGCTATAACTTCACCAGAGATTAAGAAACATATAATACAGAACAAGCAAGGAAGAAAAGTGATTGTTTTTAAAGGTAAGGACTGCTCAGTCAGATTTGATGAACTGGAAGCTTTCATGTGATGCCCTCCTTCATTCTACAGGGTTTTTTTGTTGTTGTTGATGTTGTAAAAGTAGTCAGAATCAGAAAGACTTTATTTATCCCCAAGGAGCAATTAAGATTACCTTTATAAACAAATATCTGTACTTTCTACTACATTTTCAAAATGGACCTGTTACTTTAGGTTCAAGAGCATCATTTATAGCGTTTAAGAAAGTGCAGGTGACTGTAAGTTGTGTTTACACTACTTCAGCATCTAGCTAACTCTACAGAAGAGGAGGAAGCATGAAGTGAGTGATGTTTCTTTTTAACTGGCAGGTAATTTAAAATTCAGCATTTCTATCAGCTTAACAAACATCAGTAAATAGACAAACTGTTTGGGTGCATTTTGTTGCACAGTGAGTTGCTAGCTAAAGATCCAGCTGCTGTATTATATAAATAAACCAATACTGTATAAAGGGAATTAAAAAGCAGAAACATGATTTTCTGCAAACATAAAATAAACCTTGATTTCCTGTAGCTCAGCCTGCAGTGAGTAACCTCTAAACAGGAATGCATCATTCTGTCAGCGTCCAGCTCATTATGCACAGCTTAAGATATGAGCCACTTCAAAGCTTCAGTATCCCTTCTTTAGTTTATCAGTAACCAGTCTTTAATATTTAATTTTGTATGACCTCAAAGTGCGTTTTTGTACTTAGATGAGATAAGAGGTGGTTTGTGATAGATTTCAACTGCATGCAACATATGTCAAAAAACAACAATAAAAGCAAAAACTAAACCCTTTGATTGTATGCACATCCCATATCACTTTTTTTTTTTAAGAAAACAGAAAAGGCAAAAATCTATAAATAATATCAAGTACAGTCAAAGGTCAAAGTCAAATAAAATAATCTAAACTAAGGCATAAACAATTTACCTTTTCTCTGTTGTCTCTTAATAGGAGACAATTTTTTTGTGTTGCTGAAAACAGACTATGATGTTTTACACATTAATTAATATTAATGATAATTCAGTGTCCAGCCTAACAAACCTCTTTTTTATATTTTAAAATATTAATGCCATTTAATAAAATTTCATACATTAAAAAATATATTATATATTTCACTTTCAATCTGAAAAATGTTAAGAAAGCTTTGAAATTAATATGCCTTTAGACTCCCCCGTTTGTTCATCTGCATATTTTAATACGACATCTTGAGGCTTACTGCAGATTTTTCGCTGTGTAAAAAACAAAGGGCAGTGGATGGAGCATCAACAAAATTTGCTTTTCTTCGCCTCAGCGTTTCTCGATGAGGTGCTTTGATGAATAACTCCCGCTAACATTTTCCCAGTAAAGGTTTTAGTGGTGATTACAGGAACAGCGCAGCTGTTATGGATGCTAGAATCATGTTTTCATTCACTCTGAGCTCAGCTCACCATGTCGGTAACGGCTCCACGTCTTTGCTCTTCACGATGTGCTGTGACCCATATGGAAAAGAAATAGTAAAAACTTATATGTGATTACTCATGAAAGTGGCCACTTTCTCATTACTTTCATACATTGTTTTAGTAAGTATCCAAAACATATGAGTTTCATTATATCTGTTTTCACTCTTATATGCTTTTCATACAAGTTTCACACAAGACAGATACAAACTTTATAAGATTTGTATATATCTTTTCCATATGGGGAAATACTGCACAGTATGGCATCGATCAGATTCCAAATAAATACATGGCCAGTATCCGGTCGTTAAGTGATGACGTGACGAATCCTACTTCCGGGCCTAAAGTAGTCCGCGTTTAATATGGCTTTTGTGTTGTTAACATGTTTAATGTTTTGTATTTTCTTCTATTTAATCTCAAAAAGCTCCTAAAACAGTCGGTGATCACTGTTGACCTCCCTCGGCTTTTATTACCGCTAATCATTTATTTAAGCTCAGTTTTTAAAACCTTAGGATGTAACTACAGCCCAGCCCATGCAGCAGTATATGAATGACTAACCTCGTATTGTGGATGGATTACCTCAGTTGTTCTCCTGGCTGAAGTTTGGTCCTTTTACAGCATCCTGCCATGCGATTACATTTGTTCCTGACCACTGAGAACACTCACGTTAACTTTTATCGAGTGGAGAAAAAGTTAGCTTGTTTATATTATGCTAACATAGCGGTCACGTAGCACATCATTATATACCAGCTAGCCAAACTTCAGTAACCCTACAAACGTCACTGCTGTTTAGTTTTCTGTCTTCATTTATGTTGGAAGTGATAACAGAGCTGTACGTTTTAATTTGTTTCCAAAACCCCGCAGTCAGGACATGCTATATTGTATTTAGATAGAAGCTAGCGAGCAAACTTCCTGCTAACTTCTAACTCCGTTAAATGTCATAAATTCCGTTTTCATGGATGCCTGGATGTTAAACTCAATTGTTACACCTGGTAGAGCAGAACGCTGATCATTTTATTAAAGATGAAAGACTTTAGACAGTTTTTCAACTCTCAGTAATGCCATAGTGATCGTTTGATATATGGACCTCCAGTGGAGTTTAGGCCCAGACACGGCTAGTGACGTCAGACTTAACGACCGGATTGCCAGTATCAATACCTTTCATGCATTTTGAAACTGGGTTTTTTGAAGACCTGGAATGTAAACGTGCCTGTCTTTAAAGTGCTTCGGTTCATCATCTGTTGTTTAATTGGGCTATGGGCTGTAAATAAAATAGACGTGACAGTTCAGATATTCCATCCATTCACTTTCGCTTATCCTTTTCAGGGTCGCGGGGAATGCTGGAGCCTATCTCAGCTGTCATAGGGCGAGAGGCAGGGTACACCCTGGACAGGTCGCCAGTCTGTCGCAGGGCCAACACACAGGGACAGACAACCATTTGCACATACATTCACTCGCGCATTCACACCTATGGGCAATTTGGATTAACCAATTAACCCAGTGGTTCCCAAACTTTTTTTGCTAGGCCCCCCTTTGTGTTACAAGAAAAATGTTCGAGCCCCCCGCGCGCACGCACGCACAAACACATCCTCCAACCACACACACCCATATTTTGCTCCATAGCGGTTTATTTCACACCTCAAACATTTAGTAAACAATTAAGCAAATACAAGTAATCTGCAATAAATAATAACGAAATTTCGTCCACACCTAAATGGCGTTTCGAATCACTGAAAACGGAGATTTTTTAAAACTCCTTTTTTGCGTTTACGTGTGGATGAGGAATACAGAGTTCGTTATGCAATGTCAAAGGTATGTGCCTTTTTTCACGTCACGCTGTGCGCCACGTTATTGTTTACATGAGATGAATTTGTAGTGAAGTAGATTCTGGGGTAGGATCTTATGTGATGTCCACGAATGCACCACTAACATCCACACCTTCCCAGTTGACAATTAGTGGGCTTATAAGAAACAGCTGCGCTTCACTACCAGAAGGAGGCATTTGGCAGTCTTGTTCATCCAAGGTGGCTGAGAGCATTAGGCAGCTAAGCACTGCAGATCTCTCCAGGAAAGCTACTCAGTTTAGTATTGCCCTTTAGAGAGTGGTAAGTGGCACTCTTGCGTTTATCATAATGTGGCATATAGTAGGGCGGACCTTGACGACTGTTTCCCTCTTTTGTTGCAGGATTGTTCTATACTGCTGCTGTCTTGTCTTATGCTGTTTTGTTTGTTATGTGATGCTTTTATAAAGAACAGTAACTTGGGGTGTATTTGTTTTATGCTTTGTTTTATTGCTTTAGTGGGGGTGCGACCGCTTGTTGAGGGGCTAGGCACGTGAAGTGGAATCCCCTCCCCGATGCATGCGAGTGTACACACCGGGCGTAGGTAGATTGCACCGTTTAGTGTGAGTGACAGTGAGGTCTGCAGTGGAATTACACAGGTGAGTAATTGGTGGCACCCTTGGGCACTCCTCCCTGTAGGTTGCCGCCTCAAGTGGCCGGTCTCCACTATTTTGTTTTGTTTTATTTTTATTATTTTTTTTATCATGCTGTGATTGTTTTAGGGTAGCATCGTGGTAGGGAGTCTGGTCATTTTAATCATCGGTTGTTAATAAAGTGTTTTAATTAACTATGTTGCCGTCTCAACCCTGCTACCTTAGGTACCATTCTGATTTTACAATTTTATGCTTTTACTAGTTCTTAATAAATTTTGATTTGTAAAATTCATCTGTCTCACCTCTGCTGTTAATAACAAGTCTGTGGGCTTTGGTAGCCAGTGTAACACTTTGGCTAGAGAAATCTTTCCTGGGGTGTAACTCCCTCCTCCAGGTGGCGTTGTCAACATTTTAGTTACCGTCCCCGGTTATCCCTCATTTGCGCCACCACAATGTGGCGTTGTCGACAGGATATTTTCAGGCAGAGATCTGTTGCATTTTTTTTGTTTTTTTTGGGGGGTTAAATCTGTTCGGTTTGTCTGGTTATTGTAGTGCAGAGTCAGGACAGACGTCTGGTTTTATAAAGTGATATTTAAATACTCTGGTTTATTATGGAGGAAGAGCTCACACAGCTACGAGACTTGGTAGCTCAGCTGCAAACAGAAAATCGGCGGATGCAGCAAGAGCGAGGATCGGAGCAACCTGGCACCAGTACTGCTGCAACAGGTTCGTCCACCAATGGGCATTTTGCTGTTTCAGCTCCCGCGACTGAGAGACTGATTTATATTCCTCGGGGTAGGAAGTGCCCATGGTTCAACGGTAAGACTAGTATAGGTATTGCCGAATGGGTGGAAGAGGTGCTGGCCTGTTTGAGGGTACGACATCTTCCCCCAGCCGACCAAGCCCTACTCATCTATGGTCATCTAGAAGGCGAGCCCAGAGAAGAGATTACATATCGGCTTCCAGAGGAGAAAGACTATCCCGAAAAGATTTTGACTATTTTACAGGAACTGTATGGGTGTACTAAGTCATGTCTCTCTGCAGGAAGAGTTCTTTTCAAGACGACACCAGGAGGGAGAAACATTGCAAGAGTTTTCGCATGCTCTTATGTGCCTCATGGATAGTTCTGAAACAGTCCCCTCATGTTCTGCTGAACAAAGATGTATTGCTTGGAGACCAATTTGTTGAAAATGTGCTTGGTTGTTTCTTATGCAGAGAATTAAAACAGTATGTCCGCGGCCACCCTACTGCCACCTTGATGGATGTTCGTTGTGAGGCTATATTATGGGAGCGTCGAGGTATGCCAGGGGGCGGGAGGGATAGAAGTTACTTGGTTCCCCCGGCGCTAGGCTTTCAACACACTGTCCAGGAGGTCCCTTTTAGACGTAGTCCGGCAGGTATTGCACCCTATTAATCTCAAATACAGGAGTTAAAAGAGATCCTTAAAAGCCAGCAAGAGCAGTTGAATCAGCTCGCAAGGAGTCTTGCTGCTTTGACTAGTGCTTCCAAACCATATCCTGCCTCACGTAATAAGGCTGTCATTTGCAGACGGTGCCAGAAGGTTGGGCATTTTGCCAGAGTGCCCTCGTGAGCCCACAGTCATGCCTGTACAGCAGCGCAAACCCGTTTAAGTAATGTTGTTTGTTCTTCCATGCAGGGAAACTTCCACCCCCTGAACCATTGAGCTGAGGTTCAGGTGGGGGCATCCTAGGCTAAGTCTGTACTACCTGACCCGTTGCTGCAGGTTACTGGTAGGAAACCAGTAACCCCCGCTGTTAAAGCCATTACTTCGGTCTTCCCTGGGTATGCATTGTCTGACCTTTGTATGTTGCAGGAGACTGACCCCCTGATCTGGGAGTTTCTGCAATTTTGGAGGCTGAGGCGGGGCCCTGATGCCAAGGAGCGTGGTTGCACTTCAAGGCTGGCCCTCGGGTTGGTCAGGCAATGGAGTAGGTTAGTGGAGCGGGATGGCGTGTCATATCGGAAGGTCTGTCATCCAAGGAGAGACACTGCAGGTATTGCTGCCCAAGTCCCTTCAGGGTCAGGTTTTGCAGCAAGTGCGCCAGGAGCATGGTTATCAGGGTGTTCGGAGCACGGTAGATGTGGTTTCTCAATGGTGCTACTGGGTAGGGATGTATGGAGACATCCAACGGTGGTGCCAGGAGTGTGAGCGATGCCAATCGGCTAAAGATGCACAAACCCATCTTAATGTGTGTATGGGCCATTTGCCCGCAACCCAACCGAACTAAATCCCTGTAGCTGATTGGCGTAAGACGCGCCACGACCAGCAAGCAAAGGATGCTCCCCTACGAGAAGGTCAGCTGGTTTATCTGAAGAAAGTTGGGCTCAGAGGTCGTGATAAAATTAAGGGTTCTTCAAGTTCAGTGGTGTATAAAGTGCTTAAGGCCCCTGACCAAAATGGGTCCGTGTACACTACTGCCCCTGTAGAAGAACCCATGCAAGGTGGTGAGTGGTTTTTTTTTTTTTATTGGTTTCTGAACCTACTCCAGACCCAAGCAGTTGCCAACCAAGACCAGAGACTCCTAGCCCTCGTAGACCAGACAAGCTAGAACCCTCAACGTCCCCTGTGGTGTCGGCTTGCACTGATCAGCTGCCAGTTATGGCTGGTGTTCACAATAATATAGCTCCTTTACGTAGGACTACCCGGGGTAATGCTGGGACACACTCGAATCTGCATCATTTGCCCCAGGTAGCAGGAAGTAGAGCAATAGGGGCTGTGCACTCCCAGGCACCTGTGCCTAATACAGTTACCCTGTTTAGACCTTGGCAGTGAGTGTCAATCGTCGGGACGACGATTCAAATCCCGGGGGTAGATTGTAGTGAAGTAGATTCTGGGGTAGGATCTTATGTGATGTCCACGAATGCACCACTAACATCCACACCTTCCCAGTTGACAATTAGCAGGCTTATAAGAAACAGCTGCGCTTCACTACCAGAAGGAGGCATTTGGCAGTCTTGTTCATCCAAGGTGGCTGAGAGCATTAGGCAGCTAAGCACTGCAGATCTCTCCAGGAAAGCTATTCAGTTTAGTACTGCCCTTTAGAGAGTGGTAAGTGGGACTCTGCGTTTATCATAATGTGGCATATAGTAGGGCGGACCTTGACGACTGTTTCCCTCTTTTGTTGCAGGATTGTTCTATACTGCTGCTGTCTTGTCTTATGCTGTTTGTTATGTAACGCTTTTATAAAGAACAGTAACTTGGGGTGTATTTGTTTTATGTAGATCTCCTTTACTAATGTGTCTAACGTTTTATGCTTTGTTTTATTGCTTTAGTGGAGATGTGGCCACTTGTTGAGGGGCTAGGCACGTGAAGTGGAATCCCCTCCCCGATGCATGCGAGTGTACACACCGGGCGTAGGTAGATTGCACCGTTTAGTGTGAGTGACAGTGAGGTCTGCAGTGGAATTACACAGGTGAGTAATTGGTGGCACCCTTGGGCACTCCTCCCTGTAGGTTGCCTCCTCAAGTGGCCGGTCTCCACTATTTTGTTTCGTTTTATTTTTTATTTTTTTTATCATGCTGTGATTGTTTTAGGGTAGCATCGTGGTAGGGAGTCTGGTCATTTTAATCATCGGTTGTTAATAAAGTGTTTTAATTATGTTGCCGTCTCAACCCTGCTACCTTAGGTACCATTCTGATTTTACAATTTTATGCTTTTACTAGTTCTTAATAAATTTTGATTTGTAAAATTCATCTGTCTCACCTCCTCCTGTTAATAACAAGTCTGTGGGCTTTGGTAGCCAGTGTAACACTTTGGCTAGAGAAATCTTTCCTGGGGTGTAACTCCCTCCCCCAGGTGGCGTTGTCAACATCTTAGTTACCATCCCCGGTTATCCCCAGTTCGTGCCACCACAAATTGCAGAATGGCAGAGACAAAATACTGTTTCTGTTAATCTGACTATCTGCAGGTTTTACACGCTTACATATACACACGCAGTTGCTGTCCCTCCATTTACAAAGGCAGAGGCGTCACGGTGTGATTATTTTACGTGTGGGTTCCCCCCCCCCCCCCGTGTAATAATATTCAACATTGCTGTCAATACATTTTTCAAAAAATGCCTCTGTACAAAATGGGTTTAAAAACATTAACAGCTGTAGGATACGGTTTGTCCGTGATTTGAACCGGGGGAACAAATCGCTCCAGGATCAGCCTGATATTATTTGTATCCCGCTGTAACTTTACTGTATAAAGAGCTAACATCTCCAAAATGTCAGGAGTAGTTAGTCATTACAACAAGTGTTTGTGAACTAAAAATCAAGAATGTGGGATTCTATTTGTCCATGATTGCAACAGCCTGGTGCGTGCACCTGACGCAAGGAAAACCAATTATGCAGGGGAGACCTAACTTGGCTTTGTGCAACAAGGCAATGGTTTTGGGGATGAGAGTTCACACTGTACAAACTGTCACACAGAATGAGAATTTAACTTCTGAGAAATTAGAAGTCAGATGAGGAAAGGCCAGCACAGAGACGAGGAACAACTGCAGTCAGTCGATCATTGTACTTAAGGCCACATGTACTAACTGGAAAAGAAAAGCAGTGTACTAATAAAGTTTTACTTGTTATCTTAATCCTTGTCTTTTGTGAAGTGTACATTTAAAAAAAAAAAAAAAAAAAAAAGGCCACAGACTGTTCTTCAACATAGCTAAATATTTAGTTTATTATACTGCACACCTGGAGATGACTACAATGAGGTTAGTGATTCAGATTCATTCATAATTTCTTTACATTCAAATAATATATTCTTCCAGCTTAAATGTTTGAAATAAAAATGAACTGAACTGAACTGAAACCTAGATACAGAGTATCTGTTAACAATCTCTGAAATAAATGCTTTCACGAAAAAACTGCCGGACTGCAATACAGTGTGGATAAGACCAAATAGAACACTCCCATCTCTAACAGACAACAATCTAATAATGACACGAACAGTGAGGCAAACAGGAAGTAATCTAAGATGAAATGAGTAAATGCTGCCATGCCCATTTGCTTTTGTAATATATTGTGAACCACAATCTGCACTCTAGTTGTTGCCCAACTATTAGACATCGTGTTTTTCTATACAGAGCTTCCGATGGGTTTACTGTCATAAAAACTGATATCGATAATGTGTATGTAGCTATGAAGACTGCCACACTGCCAAGGTTGAAAAATCATGTGCACATATGAACATTAAATTTAGATTAAAACACCAAGAAAGAGTCTCTTAAATGTAACACTGACTTCTCAGCAACTCCCCTCCATCCCCCAGGCCTTCCAAAGCTGTTACTGTCATAAAAGCTGATATAAGGAATGTTTACTGTACAGACAGATTATGTAATCTTTTGGTCTAAACTACAGAAGGAGAAAGACTTTTAGGAAGACAGCAAAAGGAGAGAGAGCAAAAAGAAACTTACTTCATTTCTAACAAAAAAATGTGATTGTTTTATTTTAGCCAACATGTAATTGGTGCAAGCAGACCCTTTGTACAGCTGTAAAATAAATCACTTGACCTGCTGCCAGGCCAAACAGACTTAGCTGTCCCACTCTCATCTCCCCATGCACTCCTGACACTGAGCCAGCCCCACTAATATCTGAAGACGCAGGTGAGTTCTTCTATGAGTCTAACTACAGGAGACCCCTTGGAAAGTTTTTTTTTTTTTTGGACAAAAAGTCACTGTGATTTCAACTCACCATTAGTTTTCCATCCTCAACAGGTGCAGACTTCACTTTGAAAATTACTTGAAAAAGCAGAACTTTTTTTCTTTTAAAAATTATTTGAAATAAGCCTTTCTGTCCGATTATGATGCTTCACGCTTCTCCTGGCGAAGATTCCTGTTGGAAAATCCTGAGAGAGAAAGAGACTGTGTCTGCCCCAGCGTGCCGGAGGGAGTACTGTACTGAAGTGGTTACGGGAATCTTCTCAAGTAGCAAATAAGGACAGAGATGCTAGAAATGATCATGGTGGGAATTACTGTGGGTATCAAGTAGGTCAATCAGTAAGCCATAAATAATTAATGAGTGGTATATCATCTTCTATTTTGTTATTTCTCTTGTTGCTTTCATTCCTAACAATGTGGGCTTTTTTAGTGCTGTTGTTTGTTATTCTTGTGTTTAATGGGTGCAGCGCCCTGTGATCTCTTTTCTAAGTGTGTCAAGAATATCAAGAATCCTGTACTGGATTCTTGATATTCTTGACAGACATTTGCATTATGTGTAATGTTTTTTGTTGAGTTTGTGTGCATGGAGCTTCTACTGATGAAGCTCCAGATGAAGCTCCATGCTTCATCAGTCAGAAAAAATTAATATTTAAATGATTACATATGCTGGGGAGTGATATTCTAAAGGTTTTAGATACTTTGCACCCAAATGCTCCAGGAAGACTGGAGGAAGATGAGCAACGTCTATGAAATACTTCAGCAGCTTCCTGAGTGTAGTTATGTTTTATTTGTTTGTTTGTTTTTACGAGCCCTGGAAAATGCATAGATTTAAATACAATACTTTTCTCACTCTCATTTATTTTTCAGGTGTGATTTAATGTTATTTGCAGTCAAGTTCTTTCAGAAACTGAACACGCCATATATTTTCCAAGATACGCTTTACAGTATTTATTTATTTATTTATTTTTAAGACTTAACAGACTTTTAACAGACTGGAACTTTTAACTTTATTATATGCATGGATGGGGGATTGTTGGCTTCCACATTTACCCTCATGATGTCGCTGCAGACAAATAAAGCGCTTATTAAAAGGAAGTAAAAAAACAACAAGGCTTCTTGAGTCTTTTGACGGGCTACGCTTGTGGATTTTATTAAGGGATGGTCGTGCTGGGTTGTTTCTTTACGTGTTGATGCCAAGTTGTAAGTTGAATGCGCTGCCGTTATATTCTGAAAGCCACATTAGTACTAGGGAGAAAACGAGAGAAACGCCCCGTTTTTGCGCTTCAGTGTTGCGATGCAGCGTCATGTACACAGAAAAGTTGGCAGAGTTGTGCACTGTGTCAATAGACACACATATATGACTGCATGTGGTTCATAGGGAGGGACGGAGGAGGATAAACTACTCTAGGATGGTCCGCAGAAAAATGAACGACCGCACTGCAAAACGGGGTCATGGATCATTTATCGAGACAGTAGGACTCCACAACTAAGGTTAACTTTTTTTTTTTTTTTGAACACCGATGGAAGTTGGAAGCTGCTTAGAAAACCAGCTGCATTCATGGTAAGGCGTGATTAGTAATCAGTTTAAATCATAATGCCATCTTCTTTATAAAAAGAAAGGAGGAAAACGACTGCATGCGAATGATAATTTGATGACCTCATGTGGGATTCGCCCATATTTCAGTATTTGCCCGATTGCATCACTTGAAAGCAGCAGGTTTGACAAACTGGTACAACGTTTAGTATGCTCGCTCCCACTAAAAATGAATTGTGCTTTTTGTTTGTGTTTGACTAGTCCGGGAGAGTTTGTCAAACCAATGAATTTAGTAATGGATGATCATGGATCCCAGTCTCATCCACGGAGCTCTGATTTGAGGTATGTAGAGCAGTCATTTGGATTGCCAGCTGTAATAACTGTTTTATCTGTCAGCCAACACAGAAATCACTAGGATCTAACGTGTTCCAGCAGAGGTGTTATGCCCATTAATCATGTTTTATTGTTTTTTTTTAACTGAACAATCTCCGTGGTGCTGATCTGCAAAAAAACTAATAATAAAAATAATGAATAAAGAAAACAGAAGTAGGAAAGACTGAAATAATGACATGGAATTGTGTATCAGTTTTCCCATTGTGGAGAAATATAATATCACAGTGATACCCTTCCACCTAATGCTAGCAAATGGGGTTCTGACAACAACTGGCTGCTCATGGCCAGCTGTTTTTTAACAACCAGTAAATTAATGCATCTGCATAAGAAACTTTCAGCTAACATTCCTATCACTCTGTACATCTTAGCAGAGTCACAGTTGTTGTAGATGTTTCAACCTTTGAACTCTCTTCATTTCCTGCTCTCTGAGTTTTACTGAGAAATTGCCTTGACCATATGCAGAGGTCATGGGAACTATTTTGCAGGCAAAACATTCTGCCTCCTCTGTCTCTGTGATGAGCCTGGTGGCATTTTTTGTGGTTTTTTTTTTTTTTGCGTGTGTGTTTTTTTTCCCTTGTGTGTGTTGGGGTTGAAACTGATATTCTGTAATGCAAACACTGATTTGTTACGTTTGAATTGCAGTTAAAAAAATGCTGTGCATATATGACAGGATGGAATTTCCCATCAGCTTTTGGTTCATAGCCTTGGAGATGATGTCAGCTGCTTGTATTCCAGTGGTTGGAATCATTAAAAGGGGAGAGTGAGTTTCCAGAGCTTTTTTACAGCCGCTCCTCACTCTTTTGGCATTCAGAGGCGATCTGCCGAGATTTTCAGATTGAAATTAGAGGTGAGATGGAGAATTTGAGCATATGACAGTTTCCAATTCAGTCTTCCACGATAGTTATACAAAGTTTCCAGTCCTGCCCTGCATACTGTGATTTCCTCATTTGTTAAAATAGCATTGCGGCACATTATAGTTCACTGAAAAAAAGCAAAAAAACACAGCTCTTTCAGTCTGACTTTTATTCATATTTCATAAGTATTGTGTCATCTGAGAGCACAGCCACACTCCTTGGCAACGGGGAGTAGCAGACTACCTAAATCTCTCTGTGGTTTGAGTATTATTTGGAAAAGTAAACCACACTCCTCCATAAGCTGCTGGGGTGTAGATGAAGACATGTGTTCCCTGTCTTATTTCTGGCTTATTAGAATTGGGGTGACTTAACCCACTGCTTCTTGCTTTTTGAAACGCAGTCATACATGAAGATTTATGTGTGACTGCACTGACCTCAAAACCTATGTGTCATTTGTTTTCAAGCAGAGATGTTGCTAGCACATACACATATGTTATTTTGACAATAGGTAGTGTTTCTTTCTTCCTTCAGTTCTTAGTGTCTTCTTTTAGCATTTCAGTAACACACTTTTGGAAACCATTTCTAACTGTAATCATCACTATTATGTCCAGTAAGAAGGATTTTTAATTCCTACCTACTCCAGCAGTGGACTGCTTGGAGCTGGCCCCACTAATTGGACACACCTTAAACCATGATCTCACATGGCTGGCTTCCCTCAGGGTAAAATGTGGAATTAGTTAAGGTATTGTGAATCGCCACAGCTGTTTCCCTGACGTGCAGGCAGTCATAGGGCACAGCTGCTCACATGAGTTACAGATGAAAACTATGACAAGACTGACAGATCAAACTGAGACCCTTGAAGAATGCAGGCATGTGGAATTTGAAACACAGTGACCAAAGTAAAGGTACAGAAAACACAGGGCCTCAAATAGACTAGAGTCTTTCCCCTTTCTTTGTTGAAATTATACCTAGAGACAACAAGTCTGTCGTCTTTTAGAAAAATCTATAATTTGGCCTACAGCATGGTGCCATCAGAAGTCCCACTCAGATTCTGTGTGCTCAAACGGCAAGGTAAAGGGTGTGATTTAAAGATGTCCACCCACTAGATGCGATGAAGCAAGAGGAAAATGAGAAAACGACAAGCTGTTACGGGTAATGAGCTAGTGTGTGTTTGAATACTGGGTGTTTTATCTCATGGATGCTTTCAGACTGAAGAGGCTAAACCAGACAAAATGGCTATCATCCAGAAAACAGGGAAGAATGGCTCGTCTTTGTTACCAGACTGAATCCAACGCACTGACCGTAAATACCAGCAAAACTTCTTAATAAACAGACAAGAATATTAGTTCAAATTTTTTCTTCTTCTCTTTAAAAAAAAAAAAAAAAAAAAAAAACCCTAATATTTTTCTAGTTTTAAAACGCTGAGGTTCACACCAACCTGTTTAAGTGAGTTTAGTGCACAGATCTTGCCTGTATATAGCCCCTCTTTGTTTCTGTTATGCACTTTTCCAGGGCATAACAGTTGGATGCCTCCCACTCTCAGCCTGTGTAACATTCAGGGTGACCTCGCATGAATCAGGCCTTTGTGTGGCCTCAATAGAAACTTTTACATATCTCCAACAACATTCAGGCATTTTATGTCACAAAGAACAATTTCCCTTCATTTGCATGACCTTCATTATCAGTGTTTGTGTTGTTTAGATGAGATATAGAAAAAGGCCAGCAAATCACAACAGGCGTGAGTTAAGTTTACTGCAGATCTGTTTAACAAGGCATTCTCCCAGTGACAAGCTTAAACTGGCATCAGGACAATAAAAGGCAGGTGTAAAATAGGAAATATGAAGTTGTACACCATGATATATTTCTCTAGAGGGCACTATCACTGTACATACAGTATGTTTGTCATGCATATGCGCGTTGAAGCATTACACAGTTCCTATGTTGAATTTTACTAGTTGTCAGACTGCTAATGAATTGATATTCTTGAGCCTTATCATCTCCTAACATACAGTGTAGCAACTTAATGAACTGCAGGGTGACACAAACAGGCACGTAAGCAGTTTCAGCGAGGGCATTCACACTGACACTGAGCAGGAAGTTGAAATACTTTGGAGTGTGGATCCAGGCAGTGTGGCTGTTCCAGCTGTGGTGCTTTTTGTGGCATGGTTTTGTAAAAACTGCAGTTAGACATAGTGTATTTACTCCATGCTGTAAAGAGTCTCAGTTCATGTGATCAGCAAAAAATCAAATGCATGCCGTGCTTTTGAAAGATCCCCCCACTGAAAACAACGCTGCATTGTTTCAGAAAAGAGGACACAGTGTGATAGCTAAAATTATGACTCGAGGGGGATGTTTGCTCTCTCGCTAAGTAACTTTATTTAAAGTGTCCCTTTAAAAAAGAAAAATAATAAATCTGTGTTTAGTGAAATCTACAGAGACTGAAGTAATAATTACTGGGCCTTATCTTTTCTGTGCAGTTTCCAGAGTGGGGCTATTATGTGTATCTTGAAAAGAATTCCTGGCAGCCCAGTCGACTTCTTTCATGTTCACCTTTCTGACAGATTTATTAAATTGAAATATATTCATTTAAACACAGACAGCCTGAAAAAAAAGCTCTGCGTTCTTTCTTTTATGGTTGGCACACATATTTTTCTTTACATAGCCGTGGCTTTGTTATGGTGCAATGTTTGGTGTGAAAATATTTGAGCTGCTTAGTGATAAAGTGAGGGTAATGTACCATAGCAGGTCCAGTTCACCGCTGGAATTATGTCGAGAAATCGCACTGAATGGACCCAGATGTCATTATCTAACTGACCCGCAAGCTTACTCTGGCTCTGCAGTAGCATTAGGCACAGGGTGAACATGCAAACTGCCTATGGCAGATTGTGACAAGCGGATATTATACACTACAGCAAAATGCTAATAATGTCACAAGGTCGGTCTTTAGATATTTTTAGAAGTTTGCAAATTTATGTTAATGACACTGGAGAATTTGAGTTAGATCAGGTGATATAAAAAAGCGCTGTGGGAACAAGTTTTTGTTTTGCTTGCAGTAATAAACGATACACATAGGAGGTGGCGAGTTCTCATAGGGTCCATGTGCTCTTTTTCCTCCTAATTTCTTTCCATCCCACATTGCTTAGGAAGTAATGGCCTTTACAGACCCTACTTAAAAAGCTTGTGTTTACAGTGAGTGACCTCTTACCAAATTACCAGCTGCGGCTCTGGCCCTGTGTTTTGTCTTTCTTCGGGAACTGCCACCTCTCCAGCTATGCGCCTCTATAACTTTTTTTGCGATAAAAAAATTGTTATACAAGTGATAAAAAGATATTTTGAGCAAGGAGGTAAGTGTAGGTGTGGTCTTTTGAATGGGTGAATGCAGTTGTCATGATTTCTCTGTGAAGGGGGAATAGGGGAGATGAAGCGGATGAAGATAAGGGATTCTGTTTAATGTGGGCTGAAAAATGGGGTGGTTCAGGAAGGTGCAGCTCAAAGTCACAAATTGCAGGTAACAGATGGGGGTTGGCTATATTAGGATTGCAGTGCGCAGGAATAAATCAGACCGTCTTTAACAAATTGGCTGAAAATCCAGCATGGGGGAGCTGCCACCCCACTAAGGAGGGATTTTTCCTTCACGGCGAGGACACTGAATGTGATGGCTAGGTCACCTAGCCGCCATCTGCAGAGGTGGCCCACTGTGTTTGCCTTCTCTAGTAATGAAATATTTTAGTGGCAGTCGACAGACAGCTTGACTGTGGGGGAGCCCCAACATCTATTAGGCTGTCCTTGAGTGACTGGGAGACAAAACATAGAGTAAAGAGGGCAGAAATGAGGGTGGGGAATGTTGAAAAAGTTGGTCATAATAGGTTAGGGTTTAAAGAGAATCACTTGTGTGACTGTATATGGGTTATGTAAGTGTAGGAGTATTGATGCATTGATGATGTAATTAGATTGAGATTCTCAGATGCAGCAACTAATCTTTTTGCTAACTCCCTAACTCTGTCCTTCCAGTCTGCTACACACCAACATCTCCATTCATCTCTTATCCTCCTTATCATTCGATGGTATTTGGTGGTGGTGTTTGTAGAGTGGATTGCACATTCTAAAGTGAAAGTGTAGACCTGCTGATAAAGCACTGGCAATAAGCACTCATTTCACAATAGAAAATCAAATGTATTCCGTACCAGACAGTGTACAGTTTCCTAAATAAAGCAAAAAAAATTAAAAATAAATAAAGAGTTTCAAGTAGGTCACACTGTTTGGAGCAAATTAACACAGGAAATCTCTATTTATTTTAGAATATTGTTAGTTCTAGTGTTGTATACTTAGTGTGTGTTCAGAGTTTTATTCTTGAAGTGAGGAAAATTAGGTGAAACTTCAGAACTTAATGCTTCAACGCAATCCAAATCCCGGGCTTCTCGGTTTTTATGAAGAGGAACTACATGCTGTTACAAAGTACATGTTATTTTCATACCTTTGATTATCAAGTAGCACTATCATTATTGTTTTGCGTAACTGTCAACTCATCTAACATGGTTTGGGAGTGAGTCAGTTCTGCAGAAGTAAGGTGTGGTTTTGAAGAGTTGGCAATGTCTTAATGAAAAGTAAACACAGCAGCACCACCTGAGGAAGTTAGTGAGCAGGAAAATTTCCAGGATGGGTTTAAGCCCCAGTGAGAAGATAAAATAAATTAGCATACAATCCCTTTGACTTCCCTCGTTTGTTTACTGCCATAATTGCATCATTGCCATCATGAGTAGATCATTCATGATTAAAACACATGACAATTCAGCATATTTACCAAGTCCACTGTGAGCACACATGCTGCAGCGTGTGCCAGTAGACTGTCCATTGGCTCCGCCCACGGATTCTGCCAAGGGAGGCAAAGCTGCTTACCTTTCTGCTCATGGCCACTGGGAGAGTGCTAAAACTCTCAGAGGCACAGCAAGAGGGCTGATAGGATTTGGGTACAGGAGGCAGATTTCTGATGTCACAGCTTTGGGCGTGGCTTTAAGGTGGGCCCTTTAAAGCTATACTGTTAGATTTTAGTCTGTCTGACTACTCATGGGAGACACACAGCAGAATGGAAGTTATTTGAGCGGGAACAACTTTAGGTGAAGAGGTAAGAGCCTGGAATGAACTGCTGGCACACTGAGAAGAAAAGCAGGTCTCTCACCTGCTCTTCTAATTTCTGCTTCTCATTGCTCCGTCTGTTTGATTATCTGTACACCGTAACACTGCTGCTACTTAAGTGTTCTTAGGGCGTTGGAGAGGACCCTGAAAGGCTTTTGTGTACTCACTGTTTTTGCATTCAGACTATTAGCAGTATGTGTGTTCTGACTTGAAGTTGAGGGTGTGTGGGACTTCCTGCATTGTGGCATGTTTGAGCCTGTACTTTTGACTGCTAGTAAGCTACTGCTGGTAGAGATCTGGGGTGTTTTGGTCATTGGAGCATTGAATTGTTGCTCTTGCTTCTTAAAATAATCAGGGTGTTGTCTGAAAGTGTGACCAAAGGGCTTCTATGAAAAAGAAGAAAAAAAAAGAAAAAAGAGAAACTGTTTGCTTCCTCGTGCATGAACCCATCATTCCCTAAGGGGCCATCCAGCTACCCAGCAGCTGCTAGTACAGCACACTAGTCTTTTATTATTATTTTCATTATTATTATCATTATATGTTTTTGTGTGTTTGTTTAGATTATTCTTGGTTTAGTTTCTTCAGAGTTAGTCCTATTTTGATCCTTCTTCCATTTAACTGACTTTAGTAGAAAACAAATATACAAAAAGTGTGGCCTAGCATGTATGGTATGTGGGGAATCTGGGTATCCTTTGGTTTGCTCCTGCTGATGGTCAGATTATGTTTTTCATGTTTGGCTGTTTATTGTAAAGCACAGCTAAGTGTCTATATACACTTTCTTATCTGATGTCTGTCTTTTAAAAAATATTTTCCATACATGACATGCAGAACAATTTGTAGAAGCACTTGCATGACAGATTTAATTAAGATTTTATTCTATGCCTACATCTCTCTTTATTGTTTTCCCAAATCTAATCAAGGAGATATAAATTTATGCATCTTTCCTGTGATCTAGCACCAGATATCTTGTGTGAAACATGGCAAAAAGACCTCTAACCGTAACTTTTTATGTCTGTTATTGACATATAAAACCGGAGAACTGGAAACCTTTGAGGGGTTTTGATGACTTTATCACGCTTGAAGACTGTATTGTACTGTAAGTCAGTAAAAAAGGAGTTTTGAGTGATTACCTTTTTATATTATAATAGAAAGACTGCCAAATGGGAGTGATTTCTTCTAAGATGAGTGCGTGTCCATGCCTTGGGCAGGCACCGAATAGTTTGATGAGTATGAATGAGTGAATCATGTGCTATGAATCTCCAAATCCCCAGATAAAAACCTAGTTGAACAATAGGGAGATTTTCAACTTTTTCAACTTCTTCTTCACCAACACCGTCATCACAACACCAAATGACAGAATATCCTGTCAGTGGAGATCAAGAAACTCAGAGTCAAAGCCAAGGAAGAATTAGTTTGTGTTATTAGTGGCAGATGGTGGCCTACACCTCATTAAGATAGTTTGTGTTGTTATTTATTTTAATTTGCCACGTGTCTGTCTTTATCTGTTTTAATGTTGCACACATTCCAATTGCAAATTTGTTGCCGTTATATCGAGAAAGAAGGCAAGGCATCATAGTGAATGTTCCAGTTCATTTGCTTTTGCTTTTAAAGTTTACAAGACTATCTTATGATAAAGTAGAAGACATGGCACAGCAGCAACAGGTTTCTATCATTTCCTGGTAGTCTGTGATCATTTCTATCATTTCCTGGTAGTCTGTGATCATGTCCATTAAGCTTGTTCTCAGATGCTAAATGGACTTGTTTTTGAGTGCTGGACCTCCCAGAGAAACCTGTAAATGAAACAGCACAGTCAAGCTTCAACATGTCTCCGTCTCATTCAGCCACTCATCAACACAGGCTGGGATGGCACAAACCAACCAGCTTGTGTGTCTTGAGTTTGTCACCTGCCTAATATGTGATGATAAAGATCACTGATGACACAGCTGTATAAACCGAGCTGACTCTGGAAACGATGCAAAGCTGTTGTGTATTTTTCCATAGGGGTTTATTAATTGCTTCTGTTTGGCGCATTCAGTCAAATATCACATGATGCATTTTTTCCACTGAACAAAGCATATGAGTAAAACTAGTTATCTTGCTATTGGGTTCATTTACAGGGTATCTAAAAAAGGTTTAGATATCCTGCAAATGTTTTGCCAAATGAGTAACCCCAACTAATGGAATCAGCACTTTGTACACAGAGCAGAGAACAGCGTGAATGTCTGTCTAGAATTTCTATTGTCGTTTGTAGGGGTTTGCTGAGTTATACGTGGTGATCCGGGACCATCTTTGTAGCCTGCTTATTATTTTTCATCTAACACTGTTCATTACTGCTCTTCGTCCTGCAAAACTCAAAGTAAAGATGGCAATATTCATGCAAAAGGAGTGTGACAAATGCTTTTGCTCCAGGTGCTGCAGAAGCGACAGCTTGCCTCCACTGGGACGCATGTACCTGTCAGTTTAGAAACATGCAGAGGGACTGGTGTACGTGGCAAATTTGTACAATTACCGAAGATTTACTCACAACAAAATCACAATTCTAATGTGACCAAACACACAAAGATGGGGAGGATGAGCGTGTTTAGAAAAATGGTGTCGACACAAAGCTTTAAAATCAGCAGACTACACCTCTGAACTTTGAACTGTATTGATTTGTCTGGTTAAAATCCAAACAGTCAGTGATTAAAACATTTGAAGACATTGTAGCTTTTAATTGAATCATTCTAATATAAGACTGATGCATTGTTGTTTTCTAATAGGAATTTTGGTCAAAGGTCAAACACTTAATTTAGTAAACCCTTCTTTTTCTTTTCTCAAAGTAGAAGAGGTCTAAAAGTGTAAAAAAGTAAATATAATTTGGTTCTTACTTAAGATTTCTTTCTGTGCTCTGGTCTATGGATTTTAAAAGGCTGCATAGTCACTGGAACAGGCTTTTCCAGATTTTATTTGGTGAACATGATGACATCAATGTAATTCAGTGCAGTTAAATGTGTGTTGTGGAAAGACAAGCAAAGTCAGGACAGCAAGAGAACTTAATGTCACAGCATTGCCAAACTCTTTCACTGTGTTGTTAAAAAGGCCCTTTGCCTACTTAGATGTTAACATTTTCAGATGTGTATTGTGAAAGCAAGTTAGACGATGGTATTCAAGTCTGGTTGAAGTGCAGATCACATGTTTATTTCAAGACTCTAAAACAGTGGTGGGCAACTCCAGTCCTCGAGGGCCGGTGTCCTGCAGGTTTTAGATATCACGCTTGGTCAGCACACCTGAATCACATGATTAGTTCATTACCAGTCCTCTGAAGAACTTCAGGAAATGTTGAGGAGGTCATTTAGCCATTTAAATCAGCTGTGTTGGTTCAAGGACACATCTAAAACCTGTAGTACATCGGCCCTCGAGGCTTGGAGTTGCCCACCCCTGCTCTAAAACTATATTTGAAAGGATTTACTGTTATGTTATTCTCTTAAGTACAAGTTTGGCCTTAATGTAAAGTCTATATGTGCACAACTTTCTAATGGACAAAGTTTTAATGAGTCTGATATAGGTACAAACTGTTACAGTAACTGAATCAGCTGAAGATTTAAGTGGTGGAGATATCTAACAGGACATAAAATAGCTGTTTAGTGATGATTTTTCTCATAATTGACATTGACAGCAATGCTAAGACTAAATAACGACACAACATTGGTTAGTATACTTGAATAAGATAGACTTTGGCATTATCTCAAGGTTATATTTTAATAATGTATTTGATTAAGTAAATCACAAGTTTGAAACTGGTTAGCAATCCCAAGAGGTCAGAAAAGGACTTTGCACACAAACTAATGGATTACATTATGGATGTTGGTTTCAATGCTGAAACCAACATTGATTTGAGTGAGGTTTGCAGTTGACCTTCTTGTTTTGTTCACTCAGAATTTATTTGTTCCTTTCAGTTTTAAAGGTAATACATCCTGTCAAGTGTATGCTTTTGGAACTATTAAACAATAATGCTGTTAATGCTGCGCAGTATTCACTAGTAAACCATGCAATGTGTTGTCAGTTTTCAAAAGCACTCACTGTGATGGTAGGGTTTTTGCACATGGGAGAAGTTTGCCTTGAAGGCTTTCATGCCAGGCAGGCTCTCTGGGGGGTGATAAACATTGTTTAAAGGGTGTGTTTCAACCCAAATCATGATCTTTTCCTAAACGTAACACAACTGCAGCTGAAAACCAAGAATAATATAAAAGAAAAGGAATCTTCCTGCCTGGAAGGCTTGAAGGCAAGCTTCTCCTATCAGCCATTTTGTCAGTAACCATCACTTGCTGATTTCTTTTTACAGTGCATTGTGGCAATTTTGATAACTGGAGAATTTGAGCAACACTACATAGCAGGCATACGCAGGATTCTGTAAACTTTGAATATTTTCAGTCATCAGTCCTGGAGGTCTTGGTATCTACTATATTAAAAATTAGTTTTCTTAGCCCCTGGCTGCAGATGCATTTTTCCAGCTTCCCAGTCTTAGAACAGTAGGCTCATAATCATAGTCATATAGCATATGTTTTCAGCGCTGTTTATTAGCATGTTTCATTTTCAATGTATTCTTTTTAAAATTTCATTCTACAGATTCTGCACTTCATAATATACAACTTAGTATAAGTAAAGTCCTATATGTTACTTTATGATTTATAGTGTCTGAAGAGTATCATTACTCTTGTATTTTTCTTTTTTTTTTTCTTTTTGTAAATGTGTGTGTTTGTGGTGTATATAAATGTCATAGTGTTTAAGGACATCCACCCCCAGAGCAATACTAATAGTCCTTTGGTAGACTCGGCTGAGTGGAGCAAGTGACCTTGCATTGCTTGGATTCCTTTGTTTGAATAAGACGTGCCCCCACGTAAGACTTTGCAGGCTGTAATTCACAGCACTTGGTCTGCAGAACTTTGTGTTAATCTACGCTTACGCCAACTGAATAAAAAAATGACACCTGGAAGTTTCTAAAGTTAGCGAATCTTGACTGACTCACTGTCACTGTGCTGTTTATTCGACTTTCTTATGACAGCATCCGCTGTTTTTCTCTTCAGACAAAAGGCAATACAAAACAAAATGTGTTACAGTTAATCTTTAAACCTTATAATGACAAATCAAATCAAAACATTTTAATTTATAGTCAAAAGCTTTGTGGAAACGGTGTCATTATTTGAAATTCTACTTGTCACAGATGTTTTAAATATGTCTAACAGATGGCCAGCTGACAGAAAGTCTTTGAATACAAGGTGTGTATGTGTGTGTGGGTGTGTGCGTGTGTGGCAGCCAGATCAGCCTGTAAAGCTCAGATGACTGCTACTGCTCTCTACCACACTTTATTTACACAGTTTTCAGGAATGTTGAGCCTTGACAAACACTCAAATTGTGTTTGTCATATTTGCACACATTGGCGAGAAATTTTCTAACTGTACCAAGTGCTGTACACTAATGCACAGTCTTGTACACACGGAACAGCACTTCACTATAAAACTACATTTGCCCTTGCACGGTTTCTGTGACTGAAATTGAGCTCTGTAGCTTGGATCTTTTTATCAGTCTCTCACATGTCTGTCCATTCAGAGCCATTTCTTCAGGCTCAATGAGTAAATCTGTCCACTTGGTTGTCTTGTGACTTGTTTGCAAAGTGAACTTGATCTCTTTCATGTATTACCCTCATTGCTTAGTGAAAACCTGAGGAAGAAAGGATTTCTTTCATTCTGTCTAGTGCATTTTGATTTTCAATCAGAATATTGTCTGAAGTCCCAGAAACCATTTAATGACATTTCTTATAATGCACACGCAAGTAGGGAAAGCAACTCCAGTAAACTCTAAAATGTTCATTTGTCTGGCTTTGTCAGAGCAAAAGCCAGACTTTTTATGAATAATGAAGCCATCCTGAAAATTATTTACTGTTTCTTGTCCAACTTCAGGGTGTCGACCAAAAGCAAAGCACCATCCCCGCCTGGATTAAAGAGGCTGGAGTCCCCAGGTTTCTCCCAGCGGTACCCAGGAAACCCTTATTTAAAGATGGACCAGAAGGAGAACCTTATTGATAAAGAACTCTCTCTGACCGTGGTTCTGCCTGGTGGAGTGGAAAAAACGGCCATAGTTCATGGAAGGTACAGATCACTTTATCTATATGTGTATATACTTAGTGTGCATGTAAAGGATGATTTCTGTTATTTGCTTCCACGTGGTGTGTGTGTTAATACTCAAAACATTAAGCACTAAATCGTGACACTGATGTAAACTAAGTCGGTGCATGAAGTCCATGAGTCAAACAGGTGGGATAGCTGCAGGTTGTGGTTTTAGACGGCATGTTTGTGTCTCTTTATTTTTATTCAGACATCAGTCTGGATTAACTCAATGTACTGAAGTGTTGTTTTTTGTAGTGTTGTTTACTAATGCCTGTAGGCAATTATGTGAGAAATTCGTAAAAAAAAAAAAAAAGATTCAATTAAAATTGCGAAACGATGTGCCGTATGCGTGCTGAGCTAATAAAATGAGATGAGATTTTGTGCAGATACATGGAACAAGATGACATCATCTAATTAGAAACAAACGGCAGCATTGCAAGCTGTAACTTGCAAATTTCTAGAACCCAATAAAAAACTGACTCAATAGGTATTGCCTTGAGATCCAAACCCATGAAGTCAAAAGAGTGCAAATGCCTACCAAATAGAAATCAAAGGAATACATATTACAGAGAGTGAAATGCACTCTCTGGTGAGGCTGTAGCTCAGGAAGTATGTGAGGTTTTCTAAACTGAAGGCTGGTGGTTTGATCCCAGGCACCTTCAGTTTATAAAGTGTCCTTGTGCAAGAGACTGACCCTTAAATAGCTCATTGTGTGTGTGTGTGTGTGTGTGTTGGTTAAACGTGACATAAAATATTACACTGTACAATGTGGGGTTTTTTTTTTGTATGTTTTGAATCGGTGAATAGAAGTACTACATTACAAAAGTACTCAGCCAGAGTAGAGAAGCAATATACAAATCCACTTACCAAAAAAAGGCTATTTTGTAAAATTATTAAATGATGATATTTTTAAGGTTTTTACATCCTTCAGTGAGTATTAACCCTTTCCTAAAAATTGGAAATTCAAATCATCATTGGACTATTTTAAAAAGTGAGCTCTGTAACTGAAAGTTTGGTTGCGAGAAAGAAACACAATCTTCATGTAAATATAAATGATCCTGTTTTGTCCAGTTAAATTACGATGCAGTGTTTCCTCATTAAGTTTTTGCATTAATGTAATTTTTTCCCCTCAAAAGCGTAGTTTTGTGGTCCTGGATGAGTTGGTATTGAATAGCACCATGCAGCATTTAAATACACCTAAATTCAGACTCTTAAGTCTGACTTGCATGATTGTAATCACATGTGTGTCAAACTTTTAGTCAAGCGTTTACTTAAGCTATCACTATCTTTCTCACAATGCACACAGTTTATAAATATTCTTTCAGAGTTATCTTTTGCACTTCGCACTGTGTGTTGAGAAATGACCGAAACTAATCCAGTGTGATCAGATTAAATTGACCTTTTTTTCCTGTGTCTAAGCCTCTTTAGAGTTGCTACACAACAGAGGTTATTTTCAAGGTACATTGTTACATTGTGACAATATTGACAGTGTCAGTAAAGCTACAATGTTGCATGGCTGTTGCTGACTTAAATCCCTGTATTTCTCCATTGCACTGTTTCTTGCAGCTTTTTAATCAGTTCTGTCACTGCGTGACATAAGTTTTGTTGTTTGTTTGTTTATTTTTTTACATGGATGATTTGAATCTGCCATGGTAAACAGATTATTAGATGATCATCTTCAAATTTTAGTAACCTTTTCAATAAGGGATTTAAATGTTTTTTTCTGATATTTTTTAAAGCAATTTTTCTAGAAACAACATGAAGGACTTACAGTGAAAAAAAAATTGATTTAAAAATAGTTTTCATTACTTTTTTTTGAGACTTTGTCACATTTTTTCAAATGAACTTTTATTTACTTCTTTATGATATGTCTCCTTTTCCTTATGCTGAACTAATCATACATATTTATTTCTGTGTATCTTTCAGCGAACCCCTAATGGATCTCCTGGTGACACTTTGTGCAAAGTATCGCTTGAACCCCTCTAGTCACACTTTAGAACTGGTTACTTCCAACAAGAACAACATCAAGCTCAAACCCAGTGCTCTCATAGGAACTTTAGATGCAGAGAAGATCATACTTAAACCTAAAGGGGAGGATAAAAATAAGAAGACAGGTCCTCAGATGCCCGAGGTACATGAATACATTGAACGTTATAGTCTCACACACAGTAAACACCACAACAGATTATCAACCTGTCTCCTTCTGTGTTCTCCAGGCAACTGTTCGGATGGTGATAAACTACAAAAAGACCCAGAAAACTATATTGCGAGTAAATCCTCGAGTCCCCCTTGCTGAACTATTACCAGCAATCTGTGAGAAATGCGAATTTGACGTAGAGACAACAATCCTGTTGAAAGATGTCCAATCAATGACCCCTTTAAACTTGTCCAATTCTCTTAATGATTATGCAATACGGGAGGTTTATGCAAGAGACACACAAGGTGAGTACTAATATAGTAAAAGGCCAAACTCACTGGTTTTGCATATTGGCTATCCCATGTGTTTCTTACTCTACCTCTCCAGCTTGCTTGTTGTGTGTCATTGTTGTGTGTTTCACGTTCTGCACTAAACCTCATGCTTTTTGACTCGACAGCAGAACCTGCTACGCCTGTGTGTCCAGGCTCACCGACTTATGCAGGTATTTCAGTTTCACCACATGATCGCCACCAACAGAGTCATCACATGTCTCTCTGTTTTTACAACAGCATGTTTTTTGGGGGTTGTTCTTTGTTTCTCAGGAACAGTCACACCGGGCAAAGATAAAACTCAAAAAGAAAAGGAAAATAAAGGCCTC
Organism: Perissodus microlepis; assembly: GCF_051167445.1. Classification (NCBI taxonomy): domain Eukaryota; kingdom Metazoa; phylum Chordata; class Actinopteri; order Cichliformes; family Cichlidae; genus Perissodus; species Perissodus microlepis. The sequence goes on along the minus strand of NC_140476.1, from coordinate 15,098,279 downwards.
TTTGGCGTGTTCAGAAAAAGCAAGAAAAAATCTGACCAGGTAAATGTGACTTAGAAAAAGTATCTTAATTTTACTAATTGGGATGTTGCTGTATCACAAAGTACATTGAAATCTTTAGAGGGAGGTTTGTTTACTTTGGTTTGCTATTAGTTAATGTTCACTGTGTTGTTTGGAAACAGGTTTCTTATCATGTTCTGATTGGATGTTTGTTCTTTAAAGTCAACGACAGCCAGTGCCCCAGCTTCTCCTGTTCTCGTGAGCAAGCCTCGACCACTCAGTATGGCTTTGCCCAGCTCCAACTCGTCTCCGCTCGGCTCTCCGACAATCTCAACTGATGCGCCAAAGAAGAGGCGTGCACCCCTGCCTCCGATCCTCGTATCTCAGAGCTGCACCTCTGACCCTAGGACTCGCCAGAGGCTCTACTCTGAACCGAATGTTCGACTGCACGGTGATCAGGTGAGGCCACTGTTAACATGGTGTGTCTGATATCTGAGCAAACCTCTGACAAAATTTGAAATTGACAAGATAAAAGGTGACGTCTTTTATTTTTGAGCGCTGATTAAAATAAAAATGTTTTTTATGTAGGTGTGTGGCCTGAGTCGTGGGTCGTCAGCAGAGTCTTCACTGAAGAGAACCAAACGCAAGGCGCCTCCTCCTCCTGCATCTCCAAGTGCAGTTGCTCAAGAACCTGTTTTTCCAGATGAAAATGTGCAAGGTTTGGTCTTTTATTTACATTACATTGAGTGATAATGAAAAATAAATAAAAGTGACTTTGTAGTGTAGATTTGGATTAAATGTGTGACATTTTGGCATGTGTGCAAAGGGCTCAACAGTGAATTTTGCTAAAGCTTGTTTTTTGTTCATTTGGTTTGTGTGCCTCCTAGTGGTGTTAATTGCAAAGTGCTTCATTTTACAGCCCGAGAACCTCTGTATGCACTGCTCAGGGCACAATTACACACTAAAAGTGGCTCTTTTGGCATGTCTTATTTTTCATTTGTGAACAAGAGTTTGTGCCAGTATGGTGTTGCTTGCACAATCTCTGCCCTTCTACTGTGGTTTAGTGTTTTTGCTCTTGAGCTTATTCTCCCTGTTTTCCTGACTATATTTAGTATTTTGTCCTCAAACACCTGTAAATTCCTTTTTGAAAATATCAAAGCATGTATATTTTGAAAATACACAAGGAAGCTTTTTTCTTATTTTCCAAATCTCTGCAGGTTTTGAATTCTTTAACATTTTTTCTCTTGGTTGAGAAATACTTTCCTGCGATTGTGTAGACACAGTGAACCTTTGCTGTATTTGTCCTGTGAGGGGAAACTCCGCCCGTCCTGTATATAGATCAATTTAAAGCAAAACCTAAAAATATTGTTATTTGACGTTGAGGGGAAAAAAAAGGCTGGCTTATATTCTTCAGTTATAAAGACAGAACGAAGATCACAGCTTGTTTTCTAGCTTCCATATTTTGGTGATATCTAGTGGTGTGCTTTTATTAAAGTAAGTTTTCTATCTGTCAATTGCAAAGTATATTGGGATGCTCAGACCACTAAAACTGCATGGTAGAAACCGTGTTCAGACAGACCATCTTTTCACCGCATTGCTTTATTTCAATGAACTCATTTTAGTTAGTTCAGGAAATCCTGAAATCTGTTTACAGGGTTTGTGTGAATAAGCACAAGGTTTTTCAAATGTTTTAAGCACCATGAACTATAGTCAGTTTTGAAAAAAACACAAGATAAAAAACAAAACTAGTGTCCTCTACGTCTTAATAGATTGTGGTTTCCTTTGATGTCTATCCTTTTTAAGTTGCTGTCTTTGTGATTCTTTTTGTTGACGTTAAAAAGTCTCAGAACTCCTTTTTTTTATTATTATTATCCAAAATCCCTTCACTCGTCACTTATCCCCCAGTCATAATTCACAGCTACAGAATGCACAGTCACTGCTTTCTCCTAAACATTTTATCATTTCATCCACTGGTTGCTCTTGATCTTTCCCAGCGCTAACTTCACAGAGAGAGGTCGTCTGCTCTGTAGCTTAGTGTGGCTCAGTGGCTGCTGAGATCAGAGGCTGAGAACAGTAAGCTTTGTTTAAATGGCCTTGAAATTCCTTTTGCTCAGTGCCCCTGTGCGAGTGCTTCCCGTAGCGCTAAATTAAGAACTGGAGAAGGGAGAATGAAGTGTAAAGGATCGTTCAGTGGAGTTTATTTATCAGAACCATTTAAATTAGAAACTTGGCACCTTCCTTGTGGCAGATTTAGTTTATAATAGCATTAGTTGTATTAAAAATTGTGTGTAATTTACAGCCAACACATCCCTTTTGCCAAATATTGTTTTATAAATATGTGATGTTGGATACGCTACTAGAGTCCTTTCTGTATTAGAATAGGCCTTTGACTGACCTTGCTTTTTATTTTATCATGCTTTCCAGCAGGTGATGCTGCTCACAGACTGGAAGAAATAAGGGAGCAAGAGGAGATGACTGCATCTGTAATGTCTGCAACTGCTAGTAAAATGCAAGGAGTAGACGACAGCCTCAACACGTCATCTGATGTTTCGCCACATTCCCCGTCCCCAGATGTTGAGATACAGAGCATGATGTCAGTGGAAGATCAGTCCCCTGATCTGTCTTCAGATGGCAAGTACGAAATGAACTCTAGTAATGAAACTCAAGTCTGACATGTTTGCATTAGCAATACCTTTAATTCTTTGTTTTATTTTCCCAGTCAACAGCAGAGCACAGTGAATGATTCTGTAACTCAGACTGTGAGGAAAACTGATGGCGCAGACTCATCTGAACTGGCAGATACTAGTGGGTTTGCACTGCAATATTGTTTTCTACTTTTTTTTTTTCCTGCATTTTGCCTTAATTAAGTAAGTCTGCTCTTAAAGAAGGTCAAAATGCCTGTTTCACATGAAAAATTCTCCCTTTTCTACAGATTGTGTCCCACTTCAAGTTGAAAATTCCATCTGTCAGGAGTCTGCAACTCGCAGTGTTGAAACCGAATGCAGTACTACAACTAGCAGCCTCCCACCGCCTGTAATGCTGGATGCGGAGACACAGGCCTCTGTTCAAGCAAATGCTGAAAGCCTCAGGGAGAATTCGGTGGCCACCAGCACATCATGCTCCACTGGAGAAGATGCTCAAGTGCAATCAAATTTCACACAGCTCCCCGTGCCCCCGCCAGAACACGCGGATGAAGATTCCTCACCAGCAATTTCCCCCGTCTGTGAATCACCCGGGAAAAAAGATATGGCCACTTTGACGGAGGATCTAGGACCTCCTGAGCTTGAGCAAGCATTACCCCCCACCTCGGAGACCTCATTACGCCAAGATTCAACACCAAGTGCCCCCGTCACAGCAAAAGTGCCACCTATGTATGCCACAGACTCTGAGCCAAAGCCTAAGCCTTCCAACGAACTTACAAGGGACTACATCCCCAAGGTGGGGATGACGACGTATACTATTGTGCCTCCGAAATCTCAGGAGAAACTGAGATATTTTGAAGTTGCATTGACACTGGAGACGCCTACTGAAGCCTCACAACAGGTACTCAATACTGGTTCTGCTCATTCAGATGAGAGCACAAGACAGATGGAACAGGAAGTCTCAAAGGAAAAAAGTGAGCTGCATTCTACTTTACACAGGGAAGATGGACTGCCTAACACTGCTACTAATCAACACACTGTTAATGGAGGTATACCTGAATCTACTCATTTGTCATCACCGACAAGTTTATGTAACACAGACAAGGTGTCATCCTCAGTTGGGGCATCTCCAGCTGGGTCCCCAGCAGAGGTCAAGGAAATGAAAATTCCACCTGCAACGAAACCTAAGCCTGCTTCTTTCCGCTTGTCACAGCACAAAAAAACACCTGGGTATTATGTAACTTCAGCAGCAGAGAAGAGTCTTGGCGCCAACTCTAGCTCTGGCCTGAGGGAAGTTCAGGGAAGTGCAGAAAGAGCAAACTTACCAGCCCCTCCTCTTCCTCCTCCTGCGCAGTGTGACGAGGAGACAACAGGGGCCGCTAATATTCAGCTGAGCCCTAAACAGGTCAACAGGAATGTGCCCCTCATGAGAATGACAAGGCAAAGTAGTCTGCCAGCTAGAGAGCCAAGCACTGGGCTAAGCTTGGAAAAATTTCGAAGCTTTGCAGCACCCAGGCCTTATTCTCCTGCCATCCCGTCCCGCTTTGCTCAGGCAGTGTCCTCGGCTGTGAAAAGGAGTCATTCTGTTACCTATCGGCCAAAGCCACCTCTCTCACCCGTGTTACCACCTGTCTCTCCAACTCCAAGTCTCTCATCTGTCACAGAGTCAAAGCAGTTATCTGAACTCAAGGTTAGTGTTCATAGTGCTTCACACTGACATTAAAATATGTAAGTAAAAAGTTAAAGTAAAATAAGTTTATCATCTACTTATGTGACTACAGTTATTATTTGTAGCTTGTTTATACTACATATAGCCTACTTTATGATGGTTAACACATCCACTTGGTTTTCCCTTAAGAGGTTTACAGATGTAGACAAGAGTGTCAAGACATTCGTCTTATAACAATATTGTTTTCCAAATGCTGTTGGGCTTTTTGGTTTGGTATTGCGTAAGGCTGTTACGCTTTGGCCCGTGGGGAGTCTCAGAAATATTATAACCTCTGATGAATAATGGAATACTGTTATATAGTTCATGTGACCCATTTTTAAAACTCAATTTTGGTTTTAATATAGATTACCTGCTATATTCCCAAAGCCTTTAAAGGCAAAGCATAGGGATTTGCGTGTTTTTACCTGACTGAATGTTTATCTTGTCCTGTTGAAATTAAAGATCAGTAAGGTTGTGGTGTAGCATTTTGTATGTTAATAGTTAATTTCAGGAAATGATAAGAGAAGCTGTGAGCGAGACGAGGATGAGTGAGGGGCGCAATCCACTGGCAATAAATAACTAAACAATTCAAGCCACTTTACGGTTTCTTAATTATTTGTGCGGGATGTTGTGGACATGATGAGACTGCATGTTTCATAACCGCATGCTGTCTGTTTTGATCAGTGTGATTTGTAACTGTGGCCGAAGACAACAATTTTCTAATAACTGAGCACCAAATATAGAATTTGGTTTGTTTGTCACTCCCAGTACATTAAAAGCACAAATAATCAGTTAATACTAACCAGTATGTAACTAACAAATTTATTTTTTTTGCCTTTCATAAAAAATAGGAAAACATCCTAGAAATCTGTCAAAAACTTTCAAGTTTAGTTTAAAATTTAAAAAAAAAAAGATTTATTAGGCAAATAACAAAGTAAATAAATAAATAAATTTAATACATTTATTTGTTTTTTGCATGCCACATGATAGAAATGTTTGGATATATTGCTATTAATTGACAAATCAGATTATGCATCCTGAACAGAGTTAAGTTGTGAATTCCTTTTTAATCTTTAACTTTTCTCAATAGGCAGTAAATAAAAAGGACTATTGTGCTACGTAGATGAAAAATCAAGGTTAATTCTACTTTTGTGTCACTCTGCTTTCAACTCAGTGAAACATGTAACAATTTCAAGCCCTCAGGAAATAGTCCACATTTTAATGGTGCAGTGTTGTGTGCTTTCTTTCTTCAACGATGTATATAGCTATACTTAAAAGACATAATGGCTGGTATGACTTTTTTTGTATTATACTGTGTAGGGACGATCCTTTTTCCCTCTCTACAACAAATCCCACTTGTAGCCCACATCTTAAGGAAATACCTTAAAAGATATTTTAGCTATTTTATATTGTCTGAAATAGCAAGTCTCCAGTGATTGCACTTTGTTTCTTCTCTGTGCATTACAGGACTGTGAACATAGCGAGGTGGATAGCAATGGCTCTACCTTACAGAGCGAAGAGGGTGAACCGCCATCTAATAGTGACAATGTTCAAACGGGAGAGTCCGGTCCATAGCAGTGCCTTAATTCTTCTGACTGCATATCATTTACAGTAAGCAGAATCCAACACTTGACAATAGAAGTTCTTGAATGTTTCCACAACACTTGAATGAAACATATTTTTCTCTTTCAGGAGAAACTTGTCCTGCCTGCTTTGACTTCTCTGGAGCCCTTTATCCCAGGACAAAGAAGAAGAAAGTCTCCCCCCCCCCCCCCCCCCCCTTTTTTTTTTTCTTTAGTAGTTTTCAACAGCATACATAAAATCATATATTTTGTTAATTAACAATTGCTAAATTTTGGTTTATTTTCTCACATCATTAAGCGATATAACCCCGGGTGCACATTTTAATGATTCTATTTTTATTTTGTTTTCACTCGAGTGCTCAGAGATGATAAATGAGAACAATTCTATAAATTATTAGTGATTTCCTGAGTTGTAATATTATTGGGTGTATTAAGAAAATGTGTTATCTAAATAATACTGGATGTTTAGACCAGGACTGACCTGTCTATATTTAAGTATTACAGAGTTTTGTTTAATCTATATGCAGAAAGACACTGATGTGTACAGTACACTTATTGTCATTGGCAAGCAGTGTTATGAATAAAGCTTTTATCAAGCCGGTTGCCTTTATTATTATAATCATTGCTTTGATTTCTGCACACATGATGCAGAGCGAAATTGGATCCAACTGAAAACAGTCACTCGCTCACAACAGGTAAAACCGGATCCCACTTCATGACTTAAAGCAGCTTGTACTTTACCTGTAGCTTCTCTTACATGTGAGTCCAGTGAGTTTCATTCCTTGCTGGGATACTGGGACCTGCTTGAATGCTTGCATTATCAGCCCCATTTAAGGAGGTATAAAGGTAACCCTTCTAAACTTATGTCTCTTCATACTAGTGTACAGGGCGCAGGAAAAGCAGACAGAATCACCCTGCTCCATAAGTTTGAAGTGTTGCTTTGTGGACAAAGCAATTATACTTATTTACTTAAAAGAAGAAGATCATTGTTTCAGAATTAACAAATAAGATTTCTTTAGAAATTAAACCTTGGACTATGTGGCTAATGATTTTCTCCAGCGCTATCAGAGCAAATATTTAAGAAAAATACTACTAGAATCCATGTGAACATATGCCTAATGGCCACTTTGTTAGGTACACCTGTTCAGCGTAATACAAATATCTCAATGACTTCCAAAGTGTGGGCCGGGGCCCCCTGGTGGGCAGCAGTAATAGCAGAAACTCCGTTTGAAATTACTCCTAAGTATGTACAGTTAAGTGTTTATTGAAACATGTTTATTAATATAAAAAGTAAATTAAAACTGGTAATAGGGGTGGATTTTTTTTGTGGTATTGCTCACCACTTTGAGCTAAATTCACTGCTATTGTATTGATTTTTTTGTGTCCCAGTGGTAGGTGGGTCACATGTTGGTTTTAACACTTTACATATGACTTGGTAGCATTAGCAATTTATAGCTAACGGACTGTGTCATTTATGTTTTTTAATTATATTTTTAAGGAAAAAATATTTTAATCATAGTAAAAATTTAAATTAGGATTTTCTGTTTTTTAAGTAGGCTGCAGCACTCTCAAATGTAGGAGTGGCTGAAGAATCAGCCTATCATATGGCAGCAGCTTCCAAGATTTGGGTGTGTAGACATGGTCAAGATGACCTGGTGCAGTTCAAACTGAGCAAACTTCAAACTGGGGTTGCTGCTGCTAGGCGTTTAGTGATAGCTAGAAGAAAAAAAAATATCCAGTGAGCAGCATTTTCTGGGAGAAAACACCCTGTTGATACGAGATCACAGAGGAGAATGGCCAGACTGCGTTGAGCTGATAGGAAGGCAACAGTAACTCAAAGAGCCACTGGCTGCAACCACAGTATGCAGAAGAGAATCTCTGAATGTGCACAACACATGAACTGTGAAGCCGATGGGCTACAGCACCTGGACAAGACCACAAATTCAGTTGGTGCCACTCCTTTCAGCTAAAGGGAATGGCACCAACTTTAATTCACACAAGCTCACCAACAGAAGAAGAATCTGTTGGGCATCTCTTTATGACCACAGTGAGGGCGGGGTGGGGGGGCGGGTTCATATAAAGTTCATTTATGTTATATGTTTTCATAAAGTTGCCACTTGTAATAAATTGGTATACAAACATTCAGATAAGTGCAGTCGATTAATGTGTATCTACAGGACACCATGGTGATAGCCTACTTGCATAATATGAAAAACAAGCATGTATAGTGGGTTATTGTAACGGATGCTGAGGTAGATCGTAAGATTGGAGCCAGACAGGTAAAACAATCAGTCTAGTAAAACCTTTCCCCTTGGTCCCTTATCATTTTGAGGTGGAGCATTATACTATATTATACATTTTCTGTATTTCTTCCTTTAAAAAAACAAAACTAGGTTCTGACATTATTAAGTAAGCCTTGGGTGGTGAGTTATTGCTTTCCCCATGCTGCCTGTTAGCAAGTTCCTTCAGTAGCCTGTCCTGCCTTGGTCAAACTCTGTTACACATTACCTTTGAGAATGATGTTATCATCCCCACCATCCCCCACACAGAGCCAGTCTCTGAATGACACTTCCAACCACACAGCCATTCTGTTGGGCTGGCTACTCTTTACAACCACAGGCATTCTACACTGTACTATGTTATGCAATCTTTGTGCAAAGTCCATAACAAAAGAGCAGTTCATTTTATAGTAGTCATAACTAGAGATGGACCGATCCGATATCACGTATCGGTATCGGTCCGATACTGACCTAAATTACTGGATCGGATATTGGAGATAAATAAAAAATGTAATCCGGTCCATTAAATATCACGAAAGCACCTCACAAAACTTGCGACATGGCGTAACTCAGCTCATAACCTTAGCACGTTGGAGCAGTATGCGTCGCGTGATAGAGCGGCTGTGGCGTGCGAGGCCTGTCTGAACTTATACAAAATGCAGCAAGATATTAAAAAAACAGTTTTATTGATTAAAAACACACTATATCGGATTCATATCAGTATCGGCAGATATCCAAATTTATGATATCGGTATCGGACATAAAAAAGTGGTATTGTGCCATCTCTAGTCATAACCCACCTGTACTCAATACCAACCTCTTTTTGTGAGAGTCTGCTTTGTGTGGTAATTTATTGCTTTCCAGTGTGCATATAAACATTATCAAAGGCAAGCAATAAAAAGAAAAAACAAAAAACAGGTGGCAGAGCAACTTTTAATGATTGATAATACTTGACTGCATCAGAGCGAGGATGATTGTTTCGGGAGTCATTGTGTTAAAAATATCTTTATGTGGTGGATCATGTTTGGGTAGGAGGGATCGTTTTGCCCCACTGGGCCAGCCCTGTGGGCAGCAGATGAGACTTGTGTGTATGTATGTGTGTGCTCTGCTGAGCTGTGAGCAGATGAGCCCCGCCAGGCAGCTTGCTCCAACTGTGGTCTGCACATACTCCAGTCTAAAAGCTTGTCTCTTCTATTTGCTCCAGATGATGCCTTGGATTTAGCTGGCCCACATGAGTGATATGAATAAGGCACTGGACGAGATACACACTTCTCAAAGCCTCGGACAGAAAGCAGAGAATTTTCAGAGTGACAAGGGTAATGTGAGTGGCTTTCCCAGCGCAGATCTCTTCCCGTTGCAAGAGCCTTTAATAACACCAAATAAACAGAAGATCAGCATTAAACTCTGCAGGGGGAACAGGTAGGTCTCATTTTCCTTTATGCTTGACAAGAAGTTTGTTTATAAAATTTAATCAGGCTTGTTTAATTTGCACTAAACCACAAGAACTGTATTCTACTCTACACTTTACAGTGTAAGCTGCCTTGCACAAGAATAGCAAATAGTCTTATTTGCAGAAGAGGTAGATCTCTGTTTAAAAGCTGCAATGTGTAGTGCAGTGCAACGTGTAATTTTAACTTTAAGAGAGATAAGATGATAACATAATAATTGTTAACTATTTTGTACTAAAGAAATGTATGTTAAAATACACCTCATACCATGCAAGCATGCTGAAATCTATTTATTCTTACTTTATCATAGCATTTAGTCATTAAAAAAGAACTCTTTGTATGCATGTCTTGTCACATCCTTTAATCTGAACTACTTCAAACAGGTGGGGTGGAGTTATATGTCCTAAGGGTGGTCTCTTTATGGGGGTTTCTTCCTCTTGTGGGGGATATTTCACTCCTTTATGACCTCAAAATGATGTCAACAGTACACATAACGCTTAGAAATAAACCTTTGAATGTGAGTTTTGGTGATGTGGTGAAAGCAGGCACCTGGTAGTAAAAAATGTGAATTACGTTTGTTAGAGGAGAATGGAGCCATGCCTTTTGTTTTGGTCAGATCTCCCTATGCCTTCACCCAAGAAATGACTAATTACAATGTTGAAGCATCTGTTATATGACAGATAACATGTGCTTCATACAACTCTTCTGTGAAGCTGTTTTATATGATGGCTGAGTCATCAAAATATGCTTGATGCCTGAAATTTTACACAGTTTTGCTTCATTGAAGTTTGTTTCTGTCTCTTGTTTCTTTGTTTTTGTCCTTCAGGAGCACTAAAGAGAGCGAGGCATCATTCTCTTCCCCTCTTCCTGAGCTTCTCACCTCAACCCTGAACCCTCTTGCTTCTGAATGTTTATTACCATGGACCAAAAGCTGTACATCTCAGGTTAGTGTCATATTGACAGTTTTTGGTCCATGATTATCATGATACAAGACCTGTGTCATGTCCTCTTAGATGTTTTATTTCACGTACTCACTTAATGCTGATTTTTAAGTGGATCAAATGTCAGAAAACAAAATTGCACAACATTTTGTTAAAGTTGAATAATTGAAAAAAATGCAATGTTTAGCTTGCCGAAGTCATCTGACCTTAGTACCATATGAATGGTCCAACCGGTTATGCGAGTAAGGAAATTAGTTGCTGTCAGGAGTTAAAAATGCTGTGTCAGCATGCTTAGATAAGCCACAAAGTCTGTGATTTTATGTTTTTAATCTCAGGTTTTTATACCGTAGTATTTGAAAGCAGCAGCCACTACAAAATGGACAATGAGTGTTTTACATCACCTTTAGATTTTTCAGAAGAACTTTTATGGTTTACAATTATCAGGTCTGGAGCCTAACAGCGCTATTGTTTGCTTTAGCACAGGGTGTGTGATTACTTTGCACTGAAAATCAGGAAGTACCTACTGATGCTGAAAAACTCAGTAGTTAAAACTTGTGTGTTGGTAGCATATAATTCTTGACTAGTTGCAACAAATTGTACAGATGCAAGGAATTAATAGCTTATGAAGACTTTTTTTTCTCCTCTTTTTTAGTCAGTTCATACAACTCAGCAGAAAACTTTTTTTTTTATCAAGCAAAGCAAAAATTGATTTGTTGTTGACTATGCATTTTTAAAACTCACTGGCACATTCAGAAACAAGAGCACATTCATTGCTTTGGGAAGCTAGCAATCATTGGTCTGCCTCAAATGTGAAGTGAGTTTGCCTATATATTTTCCAGGGCTGTTAAATTAGTTTGGTTTGCCAACCAAAAGCCCCTATACTCTAAGCTGGAGTTGACTGTTTCTCATTATCATTGTGGTGTGTGTGTGTGTGTGTGTAGCAGCGGGGGTCGCCTCACAGCAATGACTCATCGGAAAACATAAAAATTATAGCACTCTGCACTTACCAGCAGCTATCAGCAGTATATCTGCTGGTAAGTGTGAGCCCTTTATCTATGTGTTCATGTGTCTGTTGCCGTTGATGAAATATATGCACAGAAATGCATGGTTTAGTCTTTTAAGCTAAGCGTCTAGAGTTAATATTGGGACAATGGTGCTGCAAGTGACTTGTTTAAAAAAAACTGTGAATATGTGATTGAAGTGCAGGCATCCAGTACTTATCGCACTGCATTAAGCCCTTGATGCCTAGAGTATTATATATGATGCATAAGTTTTGGAGACTTCTACGTCATCAGCATATTAAATGTGATACAAATTCAAACTCATATATTCAAATTACTAATTTATTTATTTATTACAAAATTGTCCGAAGGTCAAATAAACACTTGTTTCTGGGAATTATTTCATAGTTCAGGCTTTACTGGGTCAACTGTTTCAGTCCATTTTTTTCTACATAGTTCCCTATTTTCAGAGTAATTGGGCAACTGAGTTAAGCAGTTTCATGGCCAGGTGAAACCTGTTTCCTCATTATTATGTGACACATTAAACAGATAAAAGATCAGGAGTTGACTCAAAATAATGAATTTAAATTTGATAGCTGTTCACTGGTGTTCTCAATATGAGTTTCAAAGACATGTTAATGAAAGTGAAGGATGCCATTGTTAGACTGAAAATAAAATTATTTTATCAGAGCGAGAGAGAGAAACAGTTCGCTCTCTGCAAATCAAGTTAAAGGGAACCTGTTGTAGTAATTTTCAAGACCATATTTTTATTCTTTTATTTTTCCATCAAAGCTATAAGGACATCCTCGCATTGGCATTAAATAGATTCAAGAGTAGAGAGAAATTGTTGGAAACCAAATGTTTAAAGAAGTGTCAGTTCTTAGGTTTTGCTTACACTGGCCTCATTATTTAAAACTTGGCCATGTTTAATAGTGTAACACCAGCAGTATATCCATGTGCTTATTCTTAGTCTCACCAGGATCCTTGGGAAGATAAAGACAGTATGTTAGGCTGAACAGCTGTTTTTATGTCACTGTCCTAATGGCACAGCATGGTGACCTCCTTTTAGAAGCACTCAAAAAGCCAATGACATCATTGTTCCAACTGTGCTGCACTTGTCCCCTCATCCACCATTCACCCGCAAAATTGTCCATTTGGCTTCCCAGTGAGCCTTTCTGGGTAGTAATTTTTATCATCAATCATAATTATCTAAAGATAATAATATTCCTCTAGAGATGGCATTCGATTATAAAACAGGCAGCCAAGGAAACTGATACTGAGTCTTGCCATTGTGGTACTTCTCTAACTTACCACATTTTCTCTTAATTGAATGGTTTTGCAGAATTGTGGCAAGACCCAGTGCTTGACATCGCTTTGTTTAGCACTGCTGTTGTGCTTTCATTGTATTTTAAAAAACAAGCAAAAAATAGATTATGACTCCACAAGAAAAAAAAATAGAGTTGTAAATGAATGAATTACAGAGGTAATACGAAAATATTGTTTACCTTGTGATTTCTTGGACTAATGTTTATAATGGTGAACAAATTTCCTATGCTGCCTCAGCAGTTTCTGACATATAGTTCAGAGCATGAATGTGTGATAGATTTGCAGCATGTTGAGGGTGTTGCCTGTCCCTCGCCCTGACAGCTGCAATGTGCTCCAGCCCCACCAGAACTCTGAACTGGATAAACAGGAGGTAATGAAAGGATGGATGGATCCAAAAAATAAAATAAAATGTAAAAAAGCAGAAGCTGTTCCTTTTTCCTTGCAACCTAACAAGTAACAAAGTAACATAGCGATGAAACATGGGCAGCGGTGTCCTTGCTTTGCACTAAAAATCTCCCTTCCCAGAGGTTAGCATGCACTATATACCTTCATATATGCACCACTGGCCTGATGCATCGCTGGCTGTTGTCTTACTCTGACAGAGCCTGCAAGGGGTCTTGTCTGAAACAGCTATGGTCAAGGACAATGTGTCTGGCGCTAGCTTTGTTATGGGAGTTGTGGCGACTCTGTTATCATTCTGGGTCCATTAATTCCAGTTCATTTTAGCAGCGTGATAACTAGCAGCGTCTGCTTGTCTGTGCTCTCACAAGTCAATGTACTGTGTTTCCAGATAAACATGAAGTCTGTTGTTGGCGGTTCTTCTTTTCCTGTTCTCATGAGAGCGTGAGAGTACAGTAACTTTAGCCAAACCGCCATGTTTCATGCTATGAGGGTAAATGTGATGAAATATAGCGATGAGAAGAGATACAAGAAATTTATTGTAGATGCAGAAAATTTAATTATTTTTCAAGGATTTAAGAAGTCACAGCTTTATCTCAGTGTAGGAGAAGCTCCCAGGTTGTGTCACGCAGAGAACTATACCTAAAACTACCATTTTAAAAAAGTATTTTATCAGTTTTACCCCTTAGCTGTAAAAGGCTGATGGCATAATGTCATCGCCCCTCCAGGTAGGCAGGCAGGGCCTCAAGGTCAGAGGTCAAGTTTTCTGAAAAATCGTGTGAACGTGATGACTCGAGAGCAAGGTGATGTACGATTTTGAAATTATTTACCACTGGTGTATCTGCGAGAAGGCTGAGGGGTAGCGCTGGCCAGGATTTTCTTTTTTTTTTTTAATGAAACATAAACTATATTTAATCATGAATCCACACATTACCTTGAAGTTGACCAGATATCCAACAATAACACATCAGTATGTGTGTGACTTTTATCAGATAATGAATTCCAGCATCCTGGAGGTTTGCAACTGTTTCCTCCTTTCAGATGAATGCACAAATCATAGTGGGTGTAATTTGTGAAATGAAAAGTCTAGTAGAGTCTAGTTATGTACTCACTGGCCACTTTTTTTTAGGCACACCTTGCTAGTAGTGGGTTGGAGGCTTTGGCCTTCAAAACTGCCTGAATTACTCATGGCACAGATGCCAGAAACATTCCTCAAAATGTAATATTTTGACTTGATAGCATTAGAAAGTTGCTGCAGATTAGTCGACTTCACATGTAGCCTTTTAGATTGAGATCTTGTCACATTTGAGTACAGTGAACTTATCAAGTTCAAGAATTGTGATCACTGTGGTCATAAAGAGATGGACACGGCCAGCAAAATACTCAGTTAGGTTTAATGAAATGAGTTTCAATGATCCTTAAGAAATGTATCCCATGCCATTACAGCAGTCTGAACTACTGACACTTTGCCATTTGATGTGCTCTTCTGCTGCTGGCGCCGCTCTGCCTTATGGTTTAACATTGTTGTGCATTCAGAGATGCTGTTCTGCATACTTGTTTTATAACCGGTGATTCTTTGGGTTACTGTTGCTTTCCTGTCTGCTTGAAGCAGTCTGCCACTCTCCTCTCACCTTTGACATCATCAAGGCACTTTCTCCTGGAGAACTGCTGCCCACTGGGCATTTTCGTATCGGACCACTCTCTCTAAACTTTAGCTATGGTTTTATGTAAAAGCCCAGTAGATCAGCAGTTTCTTAACTACTCATAGCAGCCAGTCTCACACCAATAACAATGTGACATTCAGAGTCATTTAAATTGCCTTTCTTCTTCATTCTGAAATACTTTTATTGACAAACAACTGAATAGGTGTTTCTAATATAGTACCATTTAGATGTAGTATAATTTATCACAAAAAATAGTCAGGGCTTTAATCACTCCAATAACAAGGCTTATAACAATGTTATTATTGTACGGACGCTCATCCATTCCACAAAGTCACCAGGCAGGTTGTAAATGTTATTCACAGATTTTAACAGCATTTTAAAATGAGAAAACAACTAATCTGAGATCTGATGTACTTTTATGGATCTACATTAACCTAGTTTTTATGAGCTTGTTTTTGTAGTTTTGTGGTTTTGATAGCTACTCATTTCCAAATTCCTTGTCTCAGAAGGAAACTGAACATTGATAATTAGCAAGAATATATTCATGCTTGTGAATGTTCTCTATAAAAAAAAAAGTGGATCAGAGACTAAAAATAGCAGTGTAGTGTCTGGCTACAAAGTAAGAATGAAAAAATATGATACATGTGCTTTCTGGGAAATTCTTCAGCTTCTTGTTTTGGTTTTACATTATCGCTAGGCTAAAATTGCTCTTTTTAAAAATAAATATTTAACGTTTCTTTGGCCTTGGACTGTATATTTTAACTGTGTTCACCATGAGAAACATTTTGCTTTGAGAAACTCCCTTTCTAAAAGGAAAGAAAAGGAAAGAGATTTTACATCCCCAAGGACAGAGGAGGAGTTTGTGCTGTGGTGAGGAAACAACATTTGGTTTCTAACACTTGCAATTTGATGAATCACACTGTTAGCACTGGAAAGGCTCAGAAAAGAAATATATATATACTATTTTTAATACTATCATATTATATCCAACTATAATTTATACATTAGCCTTACTTTCAATTACTATGCATGGATATTTCTTTTCATAGTTAATTGTGCAGGTAAGGCAGAAGCATGAATTTCCATGCAAGAAGAGTCACGTTGCCTGCCATCACACCTCTTTGTCTGCAGAAGCGGGTAGGAATCTTATATGGATTTGTTTTTGTATTGTCTCCCTCTGTGTTAGCAAAGGGCTGCTTTTTGTTTCTGTTTAGTGTTCTAAATTTAAGCTGTTTTTCCAGATGGTGCTGGATTAGATCCGGTCTCCCGTGACCACTATGTAAAGGCTTACAATGTTTAAAACTTCTCAAAGATTTAATCTTCATAAATGTTCTGCTCACATATGGTGTTCACAGTGCTTCGGCTGTGCTATTGTTACTTATTTAAATTGAGATATTTGCAGTACTTTGTTAAAAAAAAAATATTGTACCATAAAACACATTCTTGCTATTAATTATACATCAATACTACAGTAGCCTTTTGAAGATTTTAAGATGTATTAAAAGCAGAAAGTAGCCCGCACTTTCATATCACAAATGGAATCTGGTGAAGTGTCACTTTTCTTTAATATGGAATATCAGTGCTGAACAAGGGAAAGCAGGGATGTTCATACTTTAATTTAGACATCAGTACAAAGTGTTTCAGTATCTTATAGGATGTATCTAATTAGAATGTAGACTGTTCACAAGCAAAACCACAATTACATATTTTTAAGTTTAATGTGAAATACCTGAGCCCAGTCCTCTAGCAGCCACTGTAATTTACAAAGTAGCAACTACAGCTTTCCAGCAGGCTTATCAGTGTTGGCTGATAACATTTGGCTGGTGTTCTAATTCATCTCCTTATTGTTGCACACTGACTCCACCGGTCTAAAAAATACTTTCCAAATGATCTAATTCCTTCTAGGTCTCGGGACAATAGTAACGTTTTGGATATGTAATCTTATAAATGATGATCCAGTTGTAAACAGGTTTACCTACCAGAAAGGAGGTTTTATAATAATTTAAAACTCTTTATTTTCAAGTTTTATTTTAGTGGATAGCTAAGAGAACTATTCTCTGTCGTTTTGTTATATAGACGAGGCTGGAGGCCAACTTTTTACCACCACTCAGTGATATAGCTGCAGCTGTGGGAGTGCACTTCAAGGTTTAACCAGAGAAGGCTAATTGGTAAAATGGATCACTCTGTCCTGTCCTTGAGATAAGAAGGTCTAATAGAGAAGTTTATGTTCAATAAGACTATATTTAGTGCTGCATACCCAGTATCTGGACTTAGTCTCCCCGTTCCAGACTCTTTTTTTTTTCTTTTTTTCTTTTCATCACAGACTTTTATGACACAGCACGATGTGTTCTCACCCTTGTGATACAACTCTTGAAATCAACAGCCTTGTTGCCATCATAGTTTGATAAATGCAGCTTATATTGGGATATTGTGCCAGTGTATCCTCAACAATAATTTGGTGGATCAGTAGTGGCTTACCACTATTACCATCTATTCATATGTGTAAGTAAGTATACATATACGTGTATAAATAGTAAGGTTGCCTTAATTTGGACTTACTATGCAGATTTTTTAAGTGAATTGAAAATTTTACTATTCCAACTTGAAAAGAAAATAGCTGTCTCAGTGCACCACATGCACTGATCAGACAGACTACTGGCAGTTGAAGTTAGTAGCAATGACCATTATTACCGATATTCACATTTATGTGGATTTTACTTTTATAAATCAGAACTATATATAGGGATACAGTTTTTGTGTGGCAGCATCAGATTTTTTTTTAGCTTTAATTCATTCAGATAAATATAAGATCAAACTCAAAGTCTTCACACATGTAAATGCACTTCTGAGAATATTTTGATCGCTGCACTTTTCATAGCATCACTTTAACTGGCATCTCCTCTCCTTATAACTGTACCCATAACTTTTGCTATACTGAGTAAATTGATACTTTTAGTTAGGAAGTCATGGCACTTTCTTATTGTCCATAGGAGAAAAAATATTCTCCAGGTAATTTTCTCTGTTTTTACACACTGTAACACATAAGTTGTACTTGATTGGCATGACAGACATGAAGGAAAACATAAATGTTTTCCAGATGAAAACATGTGGGCTTTTGCATCAAGGTTACCTGCTCATGGCTGCAACTCTGTGTTTACTGATAAAGGCATCAATGGCTCCTGCAGCAGGGTGTGTGGCCTTGTCTTTTATTGGAAACACTTTACTAATGATTAACGGTACTGCCAAATCATGCAACATAATTAGTTTATAGTAGTCAAACTAAATGCACAAGTTATTATTTAATGAATTATTTTCTGTTTTAAATAAAAAAAAACCCACTGTTTTTTGTGTCTCATGGTTCAGATAAAATTACCCTTTTGAAGGGTATATTTACTCATTGTATATACTGCATCTTGTCGTCCAACCTAAACTGTTCATGAAAGCAACTTTCTGCTGAGTAATGCAAACATAAAGCACATCTGCAATGCTAATGGCCCACAAAGACTCCTTCGCCTCTGACAGACCCTACCCTGTTCTCGGTGAAATCTGATATCCAGATGATTTGATTTGGCCAATTTTCAGAAAGCCACATCCTTGAAGCAACTCAGCTAAAGCCCCTGATACAGTCACCTCCAGCAGTGCAGTAAATGCACATCTTATTAAAATCAGTGAACTATATATATATATGAACTACAATGAACAAATCAATTTGTTCATTGTAAATGCATATGATTTTGCACTTTATTATCAATTCTTCTCTTTTCCTTTTATTCAGGTCAAAACCATTTTAGAAAACAAACCTGTAGTGCTAATATACAGCAATGACTACATTAAACAATGAGTGATGAAATAAACCATTCTTAAAAGGTAGTTCTCTTATACTCACTGCGTGACCTGATTGATTACAAAGTGGTTTACACTAAGAGGTGATGTTATAGGTGGAGGGCCCATTTGCTGAACCTCAGCCCTGTTGAAAAGCTCTGACCTATCTCTACAGAAAAGGTGTCAGGCTTTTCCTGTCCAGGTTTAAGCTACCAATTGACCTCACTCAGAGAAAAGAGACAGCCATTTGGTCTTTGCTCCTACACTTACTCTTTCCATACCTACCTCTGACAGCTTTAGACTGACTTGAACCAGCACCTTTGTAATTGCTCTTGGGCTCACACAGGGCATTATGTAGGAGATCTGCTTGCCTTGGGTGTGTGCATGTCAATTCTAAGGGGGTTGGAGCCATGTGACTCTCTCTCTCCACCCTCTGGTAAATAAGCAGATTGATCTCTGGCTTCCTGACTCTTAGTGGTGAGAAAAGGAGGCAGGTGATTTGGTATCGAGCACCAGTGATACACATATGTGGATTCAGAAAAGAAATCTGCTGAGAGGGAGTTTTATCTAATTGCCTAATTTCAGCTTCACTGTGGCACAGAGCAAGATAAGGAGAGAGCGGGAGAAAGGCTGCTTGTGACAGCTGACACTTGCTGCGCTGTCTGATGAGAGTGTTTATATTTCTCACAAAAACTCTCATTTGCGATGCTTTGTACTCAGCCATGTTTTGGCTACAGAACTAGCCCAAACTCAATACTATGCTTGGCTCCAAACAAGCGGGTAAGTTCCTGTTTAATGTGTCTTGTGTTCTTTGTGTTTCTCTGCAGGCTTGAGTCTTTATATTCTGTTTTCTGCTTTGTAGGACATTTGTGTTGTGTCTTTTTTTTCTTACCTATTATGTTGTTCAAATAGGCAAATGAGCTACCTGTTTACTATATGAAGGTCAAGCTGATTGGGTTGTATGGTACTTATAACACAATCCTTTACAGTATGTCCAATCTGAAAACATAACTTATGTATCTTTAAAAGTCACTAACGTCTCTCACTGCTTGCCTGAAATGGTTGTTAATTTAATGTTTCTGCTTCAGGTAATTAAAGTTTATAGTGAAGATAATACCAGCAAAGCTGTAGAAGTTCCTTCTGATGTAACTGCCCAGGATGTATGTCAGCTGTTTGTCTTGAAGAATCACTGCATTGATGACCACGCCTGGACACTTTTTGAACACCTCTCCCATCTAGGAATAGGTAAGATGATGCTGTAACAGCTAACCAGTTATTTACATCATACTAAATTTAAAAGCAATGATGGCAAAAAATTATTTGCAGCATTTTCAGTCAAGTTTACCCATAAGTCTTGCAATAATCCTATCAAAATGATTCTTTTTATTTTTAACACTCCGTTTCAAGGTTTTAAAAAAATCTGTTGTACTTTTCAATGCAGTTAAAACTCACAAATATCAGCTTGATCTCAGCATTTTAGTTCTAACAATGAAGGATGAAAAAATACACCAATAAGCCGTACCACTAAAACCACTAACATTGGAACCTGTTGATATGTTTTGTTGTAAGTGGACCTTTTTATAAAGGCTAAATTGCCATGTCTAGGTAACTAGACCCGGACATATCCAAAGCAGGAGGTCTTTGTTTTTACACTTTGCAGTGTGCAATAACTACCCAGAGTGGTCTAAGGAAGGACAACTGGGAAACTGGTGACTGGGGAATGAGGGCCAAGGTTAAATTATGCTTATGGGGTCAAAAAGAAGAGCTACAACAAACAAACAACAACAAATTCCTGAATGTCTCAACACTAGTTATGATAAGCTGTCAGAAAGAAGGACACAGAATAAATAATGTTATGTAACCATGGACTATGACTGTAACTGTAATTATTTATTTAACACGGTACTTTATTATTTACTGTTAGATACTGTATTTGTATACAATATACAATTATCCATCTATGTGTGCGTGTACATGTGAATTTGCCAGGGATACACCTAATTTGCTGTAGATGAGAACACATATTTAGCCATTTTTAGACAAACTAATTTCATCATTTGTTTCATCATTTGGTAATCTGTTCTGTAGATGTTGTCAGTGAGTGTGGGTTTTGTTTATTAAGCATGCCTTTTTTTTTTTTAACCTGAATTAAATCAAGATTATTGTCAGTAACAAGTATATTCATCTGATAACATTCTTGCACTGATATTTATTCAACTTACACTGCTGGCTGAATGCAATATGTCTTCCAGTTATTCAACAATCGGTTAAAATTCTAGGAAATAATTAAGTTCTAGGAAATAACTGTTTATGTTGTACCTCTTGACTTTAGAGCCATGCCCGTAGCTGGAGGTTACACATTAATGTAAGGTTAATAATCAAACTCTTTTCCTCAATGCAACTTTTGCTGGGGAATCATTTTCAGAGATTACTCTATTTTTCAAGAACATTTAATTCCATGTCCTCAACCTTGCTTTGACCTGATTCTAGATAGTATATTTTAATAAGAGGGAAAACAAAGAACAGGAAAAACAGCAACAGCAAAACAGGTTAACATGTAATTTCTTTGTTCTTGCTCTCACTAGAAAGAGCTCTGGAAGACCATGAGTATGTTATGGAAGTGCTTTCAAGCTGGGCGATGGACACAGACAGCCGGTTGTATTTTAGGAAGAATTATGCTAAATATGAATTCTTTAGGAAACCACTGGTGAGTTAGTAATTATACAATATACATATCTATAGTCATACACAGCAAGTCTCTTTGTACTAGCCCACAATTATGCGGGTGGAAGAAGTTAATAACTGATGTCTCTTTCATATTCATAGGACTTTTTCCCAGATCACATGGTTTCCATATCGAGTGAAACCAATGGGATGGTGGATCACTGTGACCTTATACAGGTATCAGGTTCTTAGGTTCTTTATGTTTGCACTGCACTCTCTCTGCCCTGTAGTGGAGATTGTTACTGTGATTATTTAATGCACACACCCAACTAAGAACAAATATTCCTCTACCCAACGCAGACCTTTCTGAATTCCAGCACTTGTCCTGAGATCCATGGATACCTTCACGCCAAAGAGCAAAGCAGGAAGTCTTGGAAGAAGTCTTATTTTGTTTTGCGGCGATCAGGGCTTTATTTCTCCAATAAGGGGACTTCCAAGGTCTGTAGAACAAAATAACTTGTCCACAGAATGTATTATGAATTATGGGAAAATCACAGATTGTTTAAAAAAAGCATATTATTAAGTGGGCTATTCCATACAACCAATCTTATTGCATTACACCAGTTCATTTTCTAAAAATCCACATCTGTACATTGGACGAGGGGTACTTTAAAGAAGAAAGATATAAGATGAAAAATGCATTGTTCCAAATGGAAAACTATACTGTTGTTTAAATTTCTAGGGATTGATACAAGACCTCTGTTTGTGCATTTTGCATGTTCTGGCTACATCTCACTCATGTTGTGAGAGGAGAGTGAAACAGGTTGAGCTGGATTTTCATTAGGTCAGCTGGCACAGCAGCCATGCAGAAACTGTACTCACAATGCTGCTGACAATTGAAGCTTATACCTAGCCACCAGGCACGCCAACACATCCACTTTTCAACTCCTTTCATTTTCTACAACAGTAGACCTTTTGTTGTTAAGTGCAGGTTGACCTTGGCAAGGTGCCCACTTTTAGTCTATCGTGTTTACTCTTCTTCTTTGGTTTTGGTCAGATGTTTGCTAGTCAGTTACCACAGACACTAATGACTGTGGCGTAACATTAAAAAAAGACATAGGAATAGTGAGTCACATGAAAGCAGGACAATAAAAGTCTGTGAGTTTTTTTTTTTTGTAAAGTTATCCTTGAAACAAAATAGCTATTGATACCATCTCAATACAGCCCCTATCAACATATCTAAATTTATCCTTATCTTTTGGCTACATTAAGAGAGTAACCACACCCAGAATGGCTGATAATGTGTTATTATTAGATGAAAATGTACTGTTTACCCATCATATACAATCATCCAAAGCATGCTTTGACATAAATGTAGATATCATTTATCGTTTACTCTTGTAAAACAAATATGTTATGGTCTTTTAATTACATTGCAATCCAAAGATAACATGAATTGCTTAAATCCTGTCTTTGGAAAATAGCTCATTTTGAAATCAACCCTAGCAACACGAAAAATAAAAAATAAAACTGGTAGGCAACAAAGTACCTGTGCAAATTTGTCTAATGTTAAAAACTTAATGATAAGACACACAGTCAGCTGTTCATCACGTCAGTAAAGGTTTCTGCATTGTAAAAATCTGCTGTTGAGTTTGTGTGTTTCAGTGTTATTTGGATTATTTTCTGTTACATTTTAAAATAGTTAGCTTGTGTGTCTTTGATTGTTTTGCCTCTGTTGTTTTCCCTCTCCTGTCCCTTTTCGCTCAACGCTTTTTGTTTTGTCACTCAGTCCCTCTGTCCATGTCATGCCTCTAATTTCTGTCCTTTGTCAGTTTGCATATATAACTAACAATTTTGTTTACATATAGCCCCAGTTCACCACAACAATATTGCAGAGAAGCTTTAAATTGTAAATTAAAGACCCTACATTGTTGTAGGAGAACTCCCCAAAATCCACTATAACCAAGCACTTGGCAACAGTAAAGAGGAAGAACTCTGTTTTACTGTTTAACTGGAAAAAATCTACAACTAAGCAGGCTCGGGGATGGGCAACCATGTAACTCAACTGCAAAGAAGATCATAGATACAACATACAATTCAAACTACTGGAGAACAAAGTAATAAGTTAATATCTGTTTGGTAAATGAGAAGAAGTGATCCCAGCATGTGGATTCTATGACAGCATAATAAGAGGTCATTCAGGGTCACCTGATTCAGGAGTGGAGCCTGATAACTAAAGGCCCTCCCTCCCAAAGAACGTTTACTCTGTGGTGGACCAGAGCCTACTGACTGAAAACAAATCACAACCGAGTTTATAGCAAAATGCATTGTTTCTATTTGGGGTCATTTTTGACCCCAGTCGTGGAAGAGTGTAGGTATTGGTAGGTTGTGCATCCAAGGGTTAAGTAACAGTGGACCTTGAAGCAGAGGCTAGACTGGCCTTCTTGCAATCCAGACTTGCCACCCACTAAAAGCATTTGGTGCATTATGATACTGAAAATATGGCACAATAAGATGCAAGCTTTTGAGTAGCTGACTTTCTGTATTAAGACAGAGTGGAAAAACATTTTGCTTTTCAAAAATGATCTCAGTTTCCAAACTCGTGTTGCTGACATGGAATTCAAAATGTGAATATTTTTAAATATATAAAAGTTTTTCCTTTTTAAGACTTTTAATTATTTTGTAATTCTCAATTATTTTAGTATGTAATTTTTTTTGTATTTGTGATCACATCAAAAAACCATAGAAATGTTCAAATACGGACACACTCAGCACTCACCTGAGATGTTTCTGTATTCCAGGTATAGACATGAAGGCTTAAGACTGTTTCATGTGCTGTTTTATACTTCACACCTCCAGTCCATACCTGTTCTGTACTTTTGTCTTAGTATGACCTCTCTGTGTTTAACAGGAACCAAGACATCTCCAGTTTTTTGCTGACTTCAGTGACAGTGATGTCTACACTGTTTTGGCAGCCAAAAAACTACACGGGGCACCTACAGAATTTGGCTTCTGTGTGAAGGTAAGAGCAGTACTTACAAGTACTGTAACTGATGTTGTTACTATAAAACAGAGACATGCCAAAACTGTATAGGAGCAGATGCACGCTGATTCACAGGGCTGTTTTGTTTTCTTCCAACTTCTCACCTCAGTCCACAAAATGCAGTTCTGCCCGGGACTTGAAGCTGCTTTGTGCAGATGACGAGCAGACCAGGACCTGCTGGATTACAGCCATGCGCTTGTTAAAGGTTGGCTTGCTGATAAATAACTCTGGGTGATATCTAAGAGTAGGAATGCTGAGTCAGTGTTTGAATCAGATTTAGCTTTGGGAGGAGGTCAAGGGAAGCTTTTGAGTGATGCTGGAAAATCACTCCCACTCTTGATAGAAGCAGCATGTGTTCATTGTCTGGATATAATCTGGATACAATTTAGAGCATTACTCACCCCTGCTAGTCCACAAATTATATACACAGTGCATTACAACATATTTACTTGTACCTGCCATTTGTAATCACTACACCATTGGTCTGGAAGGATTTTAGGTTAACACACAACAAATGTTTGGATTAAATTGCACAATTTTAATCACTCCTTTTTTCCTGTGTTTTAGTTTGGGATGCAACTTTACCAAAATTTCATTCAGCCACACCAGAAGCAAAAAGCCTCACCAATGGTTCGTTTTTCTTGTTTTAGTAATTATACTAGCTTTATATTTTATTATTTTGTCTCATATGTGGCAAGTTACCTGTTTTTAAAGCTACTTTAAACACAATTTTGGTTAGCAACAACTCAAATGATTGTGTGAACCAGCAGGTTAGTGTGGCAACCCTACATGGACCTTTTCACTGCAGACATTTTGACTTGTTACAGTAAGCAAACAGCGGGTGAAATAATAATGGTTCACTTCAATTTTATGTCCCAGTAACCCTTGACAGTAAAACGCCATCCACAAAAGCAAGACTTAAGTAGAATCTAGCCAATATCACATGTGACTCCTGTGAAGTATTTCTATAACTGACAAACTTTCAGTTTTATTCAATAATAAGGAACCTTTTAAAAAGCTTTATTTGCCCAAGTTAAGCTCATGCTTTTGTTGCTCTAGCCCACAATCCTGATAGCACAGAATCTACAGCCTACAATTCAAACAAACAGATAACATTAGCAAACAGTTAGGAAGTACAGTATTATATTTAGCAGGTAAAAAGTTATCAGATTCTAAGAAAGCTAAAAAAAAAAAAAAAAAAAAAATGTGCATTGGACATAGATTCATTTGGTGAAATATAAAACTCCAAAATGATGCCCCTCCGACTGATGTAGCTTGAAAGACACAAAAATAACATGAGCCAGCAAATAGTGGTGTAGCAATATAATTGTATGGAGCAAATGAGGAATCTGCGGTGTCCCAGAATAGCCTTAGACTCTGCTGAGAGTATTTTTGCAACAGCAGACACAGTCTATTTATGGGTAATGAACATGTTCACGAACTACTCGCTTTCTAAAAATACATAGTGATCAGCTGTCCACAGATTTAACAACTTGTCACCTCTTCTCTAGTGTTGGAGTGTCATGTGTTGCCAATAACTTTACTGAGAGGATTTGCTAGAAAGACAGGAGAATAAATGAATATCTTAAATGCAATGTCAGGCTATTGAATCTTAGGTGCTTTAAAAGATATATTTGGCTAGACAAACTAGAATACTAGATTACTGCTTCATTGCACTGAGTTAAAAACAAAGCCCTGCTCCTATGCTGATTAGCACATTTATAAGTAATAGGATTTATCTTTATATCATTTCAAGTGCAGCACTGTTAATAGGAGGGGCTTTAAAAGTAATAATTTTGTTTTAGCTACTTGCTTAAATTGCAAACTTACTGGCCAGCATGGGAATGAATCTGGTATTTCTTTGTAATCCTGATAAGAAGAATTTTCTTAGGTGTGTTTGCAGTTTTATTTAGAGACACTCACTATATTGCAGCTTAATGTCTAACTTGTGCCCAAGTATAATTCCTTTCAAAACCTCTCTAATCCCTTTTCAGTTGAGTTTTTTTTTTTTTTGTGTGTGTGTGTGTGTGTGTGTGTGTGTCTGGAATCATCTAGAAAATATGAAGATGGAGTCATGTTACTCAAACACTAGATGGCAATGCAATACCACAAGGCAGGAGAAGTAAATCTACTCCCTTTTCATAGTACAAAATAGAGAGTGAACCAAAATAATAGCAAGAATTTGGGGTATTTTGAATTACGCATCATGTGACTTGAATTTAGTTTTATATGACCACATATACAGGTGTGTGAAAAGTCCTGAAAAAATGTATTAATATTTTTAAAATACACATCAGTGCAAACTGTGCCATTTCAGAGAAGCATATCAGAGAACTCTCTGGTGGCTATGGACTTTTCTGGCCAAAAGAGTCGGGTGATCGAGAACCCATCCGAGGTGCTCTCAGTAGCTGTAGAGGAAGGCTTGTCATGGAGGGTAAGTCATAATGTCTCTTAATCTGGTTCTATTAACAAAAAGAAAGCATAAAATTTAGGCTAATAACTAATAATGCTTCACTTTAGTTTAAACATCTTTCTGTTGTTTTATTCATTGAATATATTCAAATAATATGTTAAATTTAATAATATTTCCCAAAAGTAAATGCGACTGTCAAGCGTGAGAAAATCTTAATGCCTCAAACAACTTGCAAATGAGCTAGAATGTTATGCAAAATGAAACATCATAAATTAACTATGTATTAACATTATTTTCACTCATATATTAGTTGTAATTCTTTTCGCCCACAGAGGAAAAGCTGCCACCGCTTGAGTGGTCATGGGAGCCCTTCCACAGCCCAGAGCTCTGTGCTAAACATAGGTGTGTGAAACATCAATTTCACTTTTTTAATGTACAACTGAAAGATATTTTCTGACGTAACATCTCTGCTTCAGCTATCCACGTGGCTCAGCCGTGGTTTCATGGCAAACTGTCTCGTGAAGAGTCTCACCGTCTAATTGCTCAACAGGGTCTTATTGATGGGTAAACAGTTATACACTTCTATTTGTGCTTTGGCTCATTTAAGACATTAAACTTGATTTGCAGATATATATATATAATTTTTTCATCAACATGAGCATGTTTGCACTAAAGCAAAGCAACACAATATTCTCTAATGTGATGTAATTTACCATATGAGGCAGTTCACTCTGTCCGTTTAATGTCGGTAAGTCTTTATAATGACTGCTATACTTTTTATTCTCTTTGTTTCAGAGTGTTTCTTCTGAGGGACAGCCAGAGCAACCCTAAGACATTTGTACTCTCACTGTGCTACATGCAAAAAATTAAACATTTTCAAATATTACCAGTGAGTATAATTAACCATTTGAATTAAAATTACTGTGCAAAAGTTTTAGGTCCAAAAATAAAGTGGTTCTTGATTACAAAAAAAAGAACCCCTAAAATATTTTTCCCTTTATTCATTCATGACCTTCATACAACAGAAAGGAGATAACTGTATTAAATATATTTGCGTTCGAAACGCAGTGTACCTTGGTAAACTTACAGTCGTTTCAAAGTACTCGGCACGTGGGTTATTTTAAGCATCCTCAAAAACTTGCCACAGTTCTTCTGATGAGTCAGGCTGTCTCTGTGTTTTCCTGGACATTAACAACTAGCATCCTCTGTAGAATAGCACGGTAGAATAAATTTTGGACTGATCAGATAAGATACCTGATTATACCTGGAACAACTAAATTACCTATAACTTTTGCATAGTACATAGTATTTTTGCATGTTTTTCATTAATCTCTGAAAAATTATCTGAAATATTTAAACTCATTTGCACCAAGTCACCTGTTTTTTGTGTGTCATTCATTTCTACATGGATTTGTATATGTCTGTGTGTATGCTTCACTGTAGGTGGACGATGAAGGAGAGTTGTTTTACAGTCTTGATGATGGTCAAACACGGTTCACTGACTTGATCCAGTTGGTGGATTTTTACCAGCTAAACCGTGGGGTGCTTCCATGCAAGCTCAGACATCACTGTGCTCGGATAAGCCTGTGAACAAGGGACCCAAAAGACAGCTGAGGTCCCACATGCACCTTAATTCCTGGTTCTTCTGGAGAAACACAGTGGTGTTTTTGTGCCTTGGAGAAAAAAAAGATAAATAGTTGTTTTCATAATGTGGTACATGACTCAGCCTTATTTTTTCTTATTCAGAAAAAGGTGAATTTCACAATAAAATAAATAACTACTGGTGCTGAAGATCATGTGGATTACATTTTGGCCCGTTAATGTATTGGTGTAAGTATGTGGTGGTAGTAGTTGAGATACAGCAGCAAGAATTTGAGTGTTCATTGAAAATAATCCAGCAGAACGTGTGCTGCAGTATGTATAGAGCAAAAGTGCTGTAAATATGTGACATTTACGGTCTGTTAAAAGTAAATGATGACTGAATCCCTACAAGGACATGCTTGTGGAAACCTGTAGTATGGCTCTACGCTGTCAACTAAGCTATTATTATACTAAGCTATTTTTTTTTTGCTAGGTATTCGTATTTTTTAAGAAAGTTACTCATTTTTTTGTTTGTTTCTTTTTTAAATTTGAAGTGATAAAATTACCTCTGAGCAAGTTTCACTGCGCATGCCTTACTAGGGATTGACAAAGAGCTGTAATGCCCCGGTGAAGAGGTTCCAACCTCACTGACTTTGCATTGTGCACTGCATAAACTATATACATACAGTTATGATTAAGTGAACTGTTTGTATCCATGGAATCAGTGAAAAAGTTCCCCTGAAGTAAGAGCAATGAAATAAATGCTAAAGATTTTTTTCTTTACATGTAATCAGAAATGACTGATATTTGAATTCACTGTAAATTGAAATTTAGGTTTTGTAATTTCCCGTGATTTGCAACACCTGGGCTGATTGTATTTTTTGACGTTATAGCCACATCTGTGGATATACGGTGTCAGATACTTTTTTTTTTTTTAAATGATGTTAGTCCTTCTAACATTGATATTCAGCTTCATACAACCTTTTATTTGTAACAGCAACAATGTAAGAACAAGGTATTTTAAATCACAGTAGCTGGACAACAGTGCATTGAAATGCAGTTTTGTAAATAAACTCATATAAACCTGTCTGTTGTAAGGTGTGATTTTTGTATGATTGTTTTGGTTGTTTTAACAACAGGCTGCAAGGCAAACACATGGCTTGTTAAACCACCATAAAGTAGGTTGAATTGATGCTTAGAAATTCACTTAATGTTTATACATGGTCTGTACATAATTTTTATTGCTGGCTATACATATACCTGTAAAGATAAGATCTGGTATTGTGTGCAGGAACCACTATGCTAACAAACTCACCCTTTCTTTAAATAGCAGTAACATATGACAGTACACTGGAACAATATATTATTGTCTTTTTGAGTAATATAGGGCATACAGGGTTATCATATAAATGCAGTTAAACTCGAGCAAAGTATAAGATTCCTCCTGAGCCGACTTATCAGCACACAGAGGGGTGCTGCTCTGGTCAGAAAGATTTTTATTGTGCCAACGTACATCGTGATTTTCTAATGGAATCCAGCTCAGAGTTAAATTTAGCCACACTATATAGTCTGCATATGGCTCTCATCAGGCTAATACTGTCTGGAATTAATTATTGAACTTTTGGGGCAATATGTATATATGTAATTTATTTTCTCTCAACAGCACTGGCTGACTTTTACAACCACTAGATGGTACTAGAAGCATTTTACTTTTGCTTGTGGAAGTTTATGTTTGAAATGATAGGTCAGGTGGAATCCTAGTTACATAATACATATACAGTTTGTGATAAAGATGCTATTTGGGGTTGTGTAAAATTAAAGTTGCTTAAGACATAGAAGTAAGACACTTTAATTATTGAATATCATTAACTGTTATTGCATTAATCTGCTAATAATGCTAAAATGCATGAAGAAATATCAACATGTTGATATATATTGCAATAATTCAATGAATTTTACACTGACTGGATGCCACTGACTGCCTGTATACACCAGTGGTTAGTGAATTAATATCAGTTTCAAGTGATGTATTTGAGGTAATTATGTCACCTACAATTGACTTTAAAGGATTAATAGAATTAGAAAAATTTAGCAAAGGATAAGGGATCGCGACGGCCGTGCAGTAAATGAAACAGAACAAAATTGTCTCGAAGCATCTGTGTTAAACAATCTTCTCTGTTGTGATACAAACACATTGCCCCCATACCTCCCCTGTTCTACTTCAGTAGCACATTTTGAAACAGTGCGCACATCCAAGGGAGATGAGTGCACACAGAGAAGTCTTAAATGCACCCCTGCTTCCGAGGTCTTGTGCTAAATGTTGTTTTGGATGTATTCCTGCCATTGATCGGAGTCTGGCTGGAGGGGGAGAGATGGCAGCTGGGAGAGACTGCGCTTCCTTTAATGAATTCATCCTCCTCTATCCTGCCCAAACGGCCTGTGGATACACCATCTCTCCCAGTATAGAAAACCTCTCTGCCATGTCTTGGCCCTCATGGACAGCCACCAGTGTTCCTAACACTTCATGCTACTGCACTGAATTTACTCCTGCGTGCACTTTTACTCTTATGACTTCAGGTTTCGTACTTGAGAGCTGTCAACTTTGCTCTGTTCTTAAATGACCCTCATGTTGCATTCCCCAAGTCTGGATTCAATTATCTGATTTCAGCCAGTTACTGATTATCTCCAATGAAATGAAGACCTTGCTGTTTGCTTTGCTCTTGATCAACAAAAGGGCATTATCTCAGCTTGGTTTTGAGTCCAGGCAGAGTATATAACGAAATGAAAATAGTTTTGTTTCAGGGATGCGTAACAGTTAGAGGCTTTAACTGTTCTTTTGCAAAAGGAATTCCCATCATAAATATCTAAAGCTAGAAGCAAATCCAGAAGCACTATGGTGGCTACAGTGGACTTAAGCAGCAATGATTATGGGTCAGTTTGAAAGAAAAACTATGAAATATATGGCATTATTACAGATACAGGGTAAAATACATATTAAAATATGCTGGACTCCTTGTTTTACTTATATTGAATAATTTACAATATTTAGACTGAGTGTTATTTGGTCTCTAGTGTTTTTGCTCTTTCTGTATGTCAATGTTGTGAAGAGGGAAATTATTCTTAGTAAAAATAAATAAAATAATTGCCATTTTAAATAAAATCAGAAGCTGTTGGGGGTCATGCAAAAAGATACGACTGGTAACTATAAAGCTATATATGTTTATTAGAGAGTATGCAGACTGGCTCATGTAGATGGTTTTAAATAGTAACCAGTTTTAGTTTAAATTCTATTAACTTATTATTCATTGTTAAGATGGTATTTGTTCTTTGTACTGTATGCCTGAAAGGTCATTCAGTATTTTGTTTATTTCTTGTTTAGAATTATGATTTCACAAAACAAACATTGGACTCAAACATTGGATAATTAATAAAAAAAATAAAAAAACAAGTAATTAAGACTAATAAGACTTATAAGTTATAATTTGTGGGTTGTTAAATGTATACATTAACACAGCAACAACAATGGGAATACATTTGTTGTTAATCAGCAGCTGCTATACCAGTTTGCATCTTCTATACTTACACACTGTGAGATTTGACAGCGTGGTTTGTGCCGTGGTGTGAGGCGGAATTTCTTGGTGTATTGAGCATCTTTGGTAATGTATTATGTCTCAGATAATTGCTCAGACAGTGCTTGCTCTATAAGTAGCCTTTCTAACCTCTGATATATTTTTCTGGGGGTCTTGGAACTGGCAAACGGTAAGTGCCAAGCTTTGTTAATTACAAGGATAACAAATGCACTTGTCAAATAATGGATGTGGTTGGCAATTTCAAGTTTTAATAATCAATTACTGGCAGTAATTCTCTGTGGAGTCACAGGATAGTCATTAAATCTCAAAAGGCG
Source organism: Perissodus microlepis (assembly GCF_051167445.1). Lineage (NCBI taxonomy): Eukaryota > Metazoa > Chordata > Actinopteri > Cichliformes > Cichlidae > Perissodus > Perissodus microlepis. Next base: position 15,065,864 of record NC_140476.1, on the reverse strand, counting down.
GGACACATACTATGTAGCTTTTTCCTAAGCCCTATTTTTAAATACATAAGGGAACACAGTGTGCTTTAATGTGTTGAATTTTGTTGCCTTATTACAATGTAAAGTAGCCCAGTTATACATAGACAGTGTATTGCTCTGTTCCTGAAAAATAACAGTGTGGTAAATTGTCATATTAATGCTTCTTCATAAAGGAAAGATGTTGCGGCACAGTACAGTTACCACTTTTATTATGTCAAAGCCAGAAGTTTCATTTAGCACCAAGTCCTATATGAACTCACATTCAGCAGACAAATCTGTTTTTTCTTTCTTTTTAGGCCTGAAACGCCTCTGAATGTGGCCTTTTTGATCTTTAAAAACAAGAACATAGTGGTATTGAATCATTTTTTGTTGTTGTTTTTTTCCTATACAGCAGGGTTCCTGTTATTGTATATGCAGTCCACCTTCAAAGCTGAAACATTGCAGAGGTTCTTCTTGACCTTGAGAAATTAACATGGGAGGACTGGCTTTGCTCTGAGGGAGTCCTATAGAGGCCACATCCCCTCCTAATCCCCAGTTGAAAGGCATACCTCTACTGCTCAGAGAAAACAGAAACAATGCAGCAAGTCAAGTATTTACATGAAAAGTATTTCTTATCCAAGTACATGAAATGTGAAACATTTACTTAGATGAAAATGTTTCGTGTCTCTACACATCCCATCATATATCACGACATGAAACATTTCATTCTGACTGTTTTATCCAGATCTCATTAATCTACATTAATCTCTTTGTGATTAACGTACACCGGGACAGAACAAAGTGCTCGTGAACAGGGAGTGAGGTGGAGAGCAGGAGGGAGAGCGGGACTGAGTTTGGCCCTGCACAGTTGAACAAACAGAGAATCTGAAGTGCAGCGCCCTGTGTGGCTTCCCACCAACTGAACAACATTAAGGCAGTCCTCCATGTAAAACCTGCTCACTTTTCCCACAAACTCTTGAGTTTGGCAAACGGGCAGCTGCTCAGCAGGGAGGAGCTCTCACTGGAAGGCAGACAGCAAGCTTTGGACAGCAGGGAGACATAAACCACAGCTTCTGGTGGTGATGGGCTGATGTTTTAGGTGATCAAAAGGATGGGTAAGAAAAGGAAAACGACAGGGGTAAAACCAGGAGGGGGTCTTGGAGAGGAAAACATTTTGGACTAAAGCTAGAAAGACATGAAAAGCAAAGTACAGCTGATATGCTTGACCGTGCAGCACTTGGGGTGAATATTTTTGTACACTGAAAAAGTACACCGAAACTCTCAGGTTCCCTTTCTTATTTTAGCTATCATTCCATTCATTCCATTCATGTGATATATATCATGGGACAATTTACTCCAAGGGCACAAATTAGGATGATATATTGTACTAGTATTTTTTTTCTGCAAAATAGGCCAAAATGTTCACCGTGCTACACACAGATACACATTTACACGTTCACCAGCGCATTTGCACACGTACTGGATCAATTTAAATTCCTTCCTACATTTTCTCATTTACATGGTGTGTGAGAGACTCCTGAACAGAGTAGGAAGCCTTGTGGAAGAATTAGGAAATGGTCCATTTCTGAGAACACAGCGGAATAGAGGCAGAGCAGCATATGTTGGGATTTGAATGGTCAATCGATGAATAACCCAGAGCGGTGTTTTTCTGTGCAGACTGGCAGCCGTTGTGTAGCGGTATCCGTGTGTATGTGTGTGAGTGTGTAAGAGAGAGGGAGAGATGGGGGCATGGAGGAGTGGGGATTCATCCTTCCCCAAAGTATTACGCAGTGGTCAAAAATATTTGCAATGCCAGGAGGTATTTTGAAAAATTCAATACCGTGCTGACCTTTTGCTGGGCATTTGTGAGCAGATTCACTCTCTGTTTAATCTGGCTCAGAGTCAGGGAAGATTGGTGTTACTATATCATGTTGTTGATTTTAAATTATGGTAATCTATTCTGCTCATACTTTTTCTTTGATGTCTTTATTAAAATCTTTTGTTTTACAGTCAGGGTTGTGTACCACAAATTTGACAAAACAAGAACCTAAAAATGAAACTGACACTAAATGGACAACAGTGCATGTGCTATAAAACAGAGAGCTGCCTATAGGATTTATAAATGGATTTTATGTAATGCAACAGTATTTATTCCCCTTTTACAAATATAAACTCCATGATAAAAAATTATTCAATTCTTTATATTTTTCATACATCTAAAATATATATATATACATTCATACTCATGTGTAGAAATACTGCTAGTTTAATTTTTAGAAGCTCAGATCTTCTAACTGATGAAGATTTGAGAGTCCTTTTTCTACAAAATACCACCACAAGAGGGCAGAAAGTGTCCAAGTACATAATCTAATAAATTTCAAATTTATTAGATAAACTCCCAAATAATTTATTCTATACATTTACTTATTTTCAAGAGAGTACGATAGTAGTACTGTGAAGAAAATGTTATTAATCAGTACAGGCAGACACTTATGATAATGCCATCAATGTTTACTATCAGTATTTTTTATGGCGATAATGAGATGCAAGTACACTCATTTAGTGTCTGTATTAATTTCAAATAATATTTATTAAAGAACAGGCAAATAAAGCAGACAAAAATAAAAATATTTTCACAAGATCAAAGTCTAACTGGAAACAAAATGAAAACAATCTGTAAAATGTCAGTGGCATTAAAATGATACATGTAAATATAAATGTGACTTCTGATTAAAATTAGTAACAGTAGCCAGATGGTATTGGAGAATTGATTCAGTAGATATATCATATTTAATTCTTGGAATTCAAGCTAAAATTTGGGAAAAAGCTGTACAGGGACAAACAAATAAAATGAAGACTGACTATAGATTAAATAAATTCCAATAAAACCTTAAATAGGAGTCATGCAATCAGTTGGTGATGCCATTCCTTTAGTCTGCAGAGCTGAGACTTTGCTGACTAATCACCACTTTAAAGCTGATCAATACTTCCTGGGGTAGGTGCTCTCCCATAAGATCTACAGCAATTTGGGACAATTAAAGTAGCACTGATATATGTAACACAGAACCACTGATTAGCTATGACCTACACTGCATACCTGCAATACCCGACTGACAGCTTTATTGTTAAAGCTAAAATCACGGAGGTATAGTGTTTGAATCTATTTTACACACTTAGTGGCTGCCTTTTACTTTTTACTACCCTTTTAGTAGTGAAAGCAATGCTGTCATAATATTATTGACTGAAATTTCACTGGAATTACTGTTCAAGTGATGCTTTGTTAAAAGTTTTCATTATGCTGTGTGCAAAGTGTTTCCTCTTAGCAGTGGTGTTAAGATCAAAATATTCTCTGACATATGTGCAGTGAAGTGAAACATAAAAACTTCAAGACAGGATTTGACACTGTCAGTCATTTAGCAAGGGTTGCAACTAAGTAGTCGGGGTCTTAGCATGACCCTCGGAAAGCCCGGAACTAAAAGCTTGTTTTCATCTGCAACTATGAAAATTGTTATTTGATGTAATTAGTTGGATAAGTTAGCATTTACTGTTGCCTGAGTAAATAACACTATTTATTGTAACAAAAATGATCAACAATACAGTATATCAGCAGCAATTCACTGGGTTATATTCTAAGCAAGGCCATCATAATTTCTCACTATACCTCACCAGATTTTGATTTTAAAAGCAAATAATAAGCCATAAGAGAAGACAACAGGGGCAATGTTTTTTTTCCCATAAAGAAATATATTCAAAATAAGATACTGTTGAAATTACCAATTGTCCCCTCCTCTGCCCCCTCTACCTCTCTATCATCGCCTAGAGGCTTTCTCTTCCCTCAGATAGCGGCCAGTACTCTTATGAGATACTGTTCGTCCTTCAACTCAAAGATTTACAGCACAGCTCGCAGACTTATTCAATTCATCAACAAACCACAATGCATACACATTCCAGCTCTGATCTTGCAGACAGCAACGGTACCTTATAATCCTGTGCAAACATCATTTCATGTTTCCAAAAAATCTTTGGGTTTTTTGGGCAATTTGATACACAGAAAATGTTTTGATTGCATGTTATTTGTTTACTTAGCGCTTCCTTTCATGCTGAGGTTGAATGAAGGCGAACGTCAATCATACCTCTGGACCTTAGTTGTGTACTGCTAACTCCCAGTCTTTGCCCCTTATTATAACACAAGTTAATTGAATCTCAGTCCAGTATTGCCTTCCAGATGCTTCTGTGTGTATGAAGGTACAAAAGTGATGTAGCAGGTGTAGCAATATTTGCACTTAGAGTATTTCTTCTGACTATCAGTTCGCTCTGGTCAGACATTTAAGAGAATAGTTCCCGCTTTGTAAACCCCTTTCATTTAGTGCTGGGCAGTTTTCCTATCTTCCTGTTTTTCAAAAGATTCCTCTTTGACCCATATATACCAAGAACAGAGAAAGGCTTCAATCTGAGCTACAGCACATGGTTTGCTTTGCTTGCTAAAGATACACCAAGAAATGGGATATGGACAAAATGGCCATGACCTCAGACATGTCTGCACACTAGAAGGAAAGGAATGCATCTCTGTCCATAACAGGCTGTTGAACACAGGGATCACAACATATTTATGTGTAATGGATTGCAGAGGTGGTCAATTCACATGGTGGTGGAGTAATTGCTCTCATATTTCTGCAACGGCTGAAATATGGCAATAAAAATTTACTGGCTATAATCTTTGCCAATACATGTTTGTGTGTCCCTCAGTGTAACTGACGGAGGTGTAGTCTATAATAGTTTGTTTTTAGTTTCTCAAAGTACTATTTACCTGAAAGTTAAATGGACCTAAAGGCTGCAGGTTTGAACAAAGAACATGATGAGAAATACAACTTATTGTGAATGTTAACTATGACAATAAATGGGAATGACTTTCTGCTTTTGAAATTAATGCGTGTGTCTATATAAACGTGTTTTTATTCATCTTACCACAAACTGGAATGCCTCATACTTCTGGAACATTTAAAGTTGAAACTTTAATTGTTCAAATCAATTTGCTAATGCAGTTTTTGGCTACTGTGTGTCATTTAAAACATGGAAATAGAGATGTTCATGTCAATTAATGTACAACGTACTGTGTTCTTGGTGCTGCTATATCAAGAGTTATGTATGGCTACAAAGCTGTTTCATGTATAGGGCGCTGTTCCCTTCCAGCTCTGTATTGTACACACCAAAAATAACTTGATACAGAACTGTGAAAATTGTACGCCTGGTCAGCATTTTTATGGCAGATGACAAATTCATGACTTTATGCTGTTAAATTTACCTTCTGAGATGTGCAGATTATGAGATTGTAACAAACAAAATTTGTTTTTTTCTATTCAATCAAGTATCTATGGGTACTCTTTACCTTTTCTATAGGTGTTGGAGAGCCACAAAATTAATAATTTAATGCTTTTTGTCTGTGTTTTTTTCCACAGCAGGTTGTTCCTCATGCTCACATCTGCTGTATGAAGCAGTTGTTGAGTTGAAATAAGCAAGCTGAGGTTAGGATAGCGCCATTTTAGCACTGCCAAAGGAATTAGTCCTCAAATTTAAAGTGTTTAATGTAGATTTCTGGCACTCCTGAATACTTTAATCATTGTCAAAGTTAAATACCACTCATTGGAAACTGGATGGTGCAGGGACTTCTAAATGATCCCTTAAATTATAATGGTATGTGAACACATTCATGTTTTACCCATTGCTGATATCTTGTTATGTTTGAGTCAGAACAAATCAGAGTAAATGCATGTATTGCACATCTGCACGCCTAATTATTACAAAGATAATGATTCATTTATTACATTTAACGTACAGCTTAAAACCCTCAAATGCTTCTCGTGAGAACTCAGAATGATAGTTAATGCAGGTCTGTTTTTGGCTGCACAGGGGCCTTTTTGACAAAGATAAAGTGTAAGCACTGCTTACATGTAAATTGCAAATTGTGCCAAATGTCAAATTTCACAGTTATTATCAGTCATACTTTGCAAATGCAGATCTTCTTGTATGCTTGTTCTCTGAGGTTACAAACACAACTTTTTTTTCATTAGTTCAAAAGGTGACGATGTATGTTTCAAATGAAGTAAAACAACCAAATTTCCAAATAATTTTGCACCTGTCTGAGCAGAATTTCTTCATTAATATTTAGAAGATTTAATGAGATTTACCCTGAAAGTGTGAAAAACTGGCTCAAGAGGTCATGTTACAGAGTCACAAAATGATTTTGGCTATTTAGTAAAGCTAAAGTAGGTGAACCTACAGCATATCCGAGTATATTCCAGAATTTTGTTAGCACAAAGTCTATAATCCATTTCTAATATTGTCCATTTGACACCGTGAAGTGTCTTACAAAGAAGTTCCACCGATGATATTATTTTTTTTCCTTTTATATTAAAAAATACTTTATTTGTAAGAAAAAAATCTTTTCAGTTCTTCTAATGTGCATCACTTCACAGTTAAAATTAATGTGACCTTGCTACTTACAACGGATGGAGAACCTGGAAAACATTTAAAAAAAAAAAGATAAAAATGCATACTCAACAAAAAGAGAAACATTTAACAAACACCTGACCTATAAGTATTTACCTCATTCAAATTTATAAGGCCATTTGGACTAGATGTTCTCCACACAGTGTCCCGATGGTAACTATGGTGAGCTGTAAAGTAATAAAGAGACATGTAGAGAGCCAGACGAGTAATGATGTTTAAAGGTGATGCAGTAGGTTGTGTTGAACAGCTGTACTTGGAGTTTCTAAAGGTTTCAGCTTTTGGATTGTTATGTTAAGCACATAACACTTCTCATACAGAAAATGTTTTCAAAAATTACTTTTGTGTAAGCTACTGTCTTAATACATGTGTGACTAAATAGTGTTTTAAGAGATTATATAGCTTTTAAAAATACTTTTCCTAAATTTTTCTTACAGCACCAAAAGCTAGTTTCATTAATCATATAGATTGTGCATTCTACAATTTACCACTGTGTGCTTAAAGTGTGAAAGGGAAAGCATGCAACAAGTAAAGGAGTGTGAATGCTTCCACTTCAAATACTGTGACAAACAAAATTGAATTCAAACAAAGGCATGTTAAAGAGAAATTTCTGGATTACATGGGTAGAATAAAACACAGAAAAGAAAACCCTGTGCAGTGCACTGATCTCACTAATGCCTTTCCCATACAGAGCATCCCGGGTGTCCCTCTCTCAGCTCTCAGTGTCCCACGATGTGTGGTGAAAATGGAAATGCATACTATCAAGATTCAACAGATGAAGGGACAATGATATAAATTCAGAACCACAGAGGTGACTGAATAATAACATTAATGACATTTTTACAATGACTAAAAATCAGAGATCTGCTTCATTAATTTTGAAGTTGGTCTTTAGAACTGTGAAAGAATGGACTAAATATGTCCTCTTCGTTGTGTGTTTGCCTTAAAGCTGGTTTTGTCCACATGGGTTAGTTTCAATAAATTACATAGATGACAAACCAGGGATAATGTTAACTTTGTGTGAATGAATACACATCATCAGGTAGATAAACGCTCCGAAGTGCAATCAGTGCCTTTGAAATAAAAACAGGAAAGCCTCAGGAAAACCCAGAGCAATGATTATCTCCTAAAACTGCCGCTGGCAGTAAAGCTAACAGTTGTGTCACTAATCTTTTTACATCGGAAGGCCATGTATTTCACTTAATCATACAGTCAAACAAAGAAAAACCGTATCTTCTGTTGCTAAATGGAAGATGTAAGTTTTCATTTTGATGCTTGGATAAAGATAGACTTGATCCGCCTTATAAGAAAGAGAGAAATGACTACACATAATTTGCCTCTTGCCTGAAAATACTGTACATGTAATTGGATTTGTATTATGCAGTATACACCCCAAATCCATATAATCTAACTACATTACTTCAGCAGATTTAAGCAAATCTGGAAATGCTGTGTGTGATGCTGCAAGTGAATCATTCAGATCTACTTTTCTTTTGTTAAGAAGCAAACATCTTTATTTCTATAAGGGACACAGGGTTTCCATCCATACCTGAAATCTTCTTATTTGACCATGAATAGTGCTACCCTCTGGAGCACTGGATTGTTATTGTACCGGATGGCCTTATTCTTGCTAAAGGCCTGGAGCCCAAGCTGGGACATCTCCCCTTTAAATCAGCTTTGGGATCTCATAGACTGCACTGATTTCCTTGTAGGCCTTTGTGCTCTTAAGAAGTGATCACCCTCCTTCAATGCCCCATGGATTAAGCAGGGCAGGCTGGTTTACTCCTCTCTCACTCAGCTTCACAACGACTCTACCTTTGTAGCCAATAAAAGACTAACTAGAAAAGAATGAAGCAATGGGAGAATCAATCTACAGTAAGCCTCCCCACAGTTTTCTCATCATTTCTCGTGTCGTATGTCATCTTGGATTGTAACACAAAAAGCAAAACTCGGTATGTGGGATGGTTTCTCGGCTATTCAATGTTCACTGAAGCCAGAGCGTGAAAGGGTTTCAGATGAAGTGTGAGATAAGTTGTATTTAGGAGTTAAGTGGCATGTGTTGCTGTTTGTGAATCAGGGAAGATAACTGTATCTCTATTCAGCCTACTGCTGTCGACTTCTATGTATAGCTCTTTTGTACTGTGATGCACTGCGTGTCCTTGTTATCACACAGCCAGTTATGACAAAAATGACTAAATGTATATTAGTACAGAAGACAGTTATGATACAAATGTTGTTGTAAACATGATAGTATGCACTATGCAGTAAGAGCTCATATTCTTAAAACATTTTTACATAGTTTTTTAATAATAATCTATTTGGCATCAAATATTTTTCTTTATTTTTTATTTGACTGCTACTGTAAAGCAATACTGTATTTCTTTGGTCTGCTAGGCTCTACTCCGTGACTACTCCATATCAGGGGATAAAGCTGTCTGTTCAGGTGATTGACACAAGCCCACATTAAGAGATGGTTTTGGAAATTAGTCCATGGAGACCCTTTGGAGCTGAGCTGGAGAAGGAGGGCTGTCTCTGAGAGGAGCCGTGCCTTTTTAACCCCACTCATTTGTATGCTGATGCGCAAGTGGCAAGCTGCTCTCTAAATGGCTGAGGCATCCTGGCTGGTACCCCCTCGACACGTTCCTGCACAGATAGACCCCATGGAGAGCTGCCAACAATATGCAGTCCAGAATCCTCAAATTACAATGGGTCCAATTAATAATCACATAGTTAGTTCATATTTTATATCTTATAGAGAGCTCAGTAGAACAAAGAAATTTAAAACCTGTTTTTTCCTAACCACGACCAAGCTTTACCTTAACACTGTGAACTTTGTGTTTTTCTTTCCTCTGAATGCTAGATTTTGAAGGTTTTTTTTTTTTAATGATGTGGTGGCTTGACCATTCTTTCACCCTCCTTTTAATTCACCATTATGGGCAGATGTGTAAAAAATACATAATAATGGGACCACTAAGGAATGGTCATGAAATCTGAATGAGTGTTGGAGGAATACGTCATGAAATAAAACATATAGCTAAATAATTAAAGCATTGCTTTAGAGCCATCTTTGGAGCAGTTAAGTCCTTTCCACATGATTTGTAGTTTCCAATAGTTAATAGTTCAGTTACAGTTTTAAATTTGTGGTTTATAAACAACTGCACAAGAAAGCAATATTATCCTTCTATTCATACTTCATTTTGCTTACTTGCTTTCATGCAGTGTTCAAAATTTCAACATCCACAATCCTCTTGTCTGATTTTCTTTTCTTTTTTTTTCAAATATACACTCTACTAGAAAAATATAAAATTAATATAATGCTAGGAGTTCTAGTTTTCATTTACACTAATTCCATACAGCCTATAATCACAGTTTGTGTTCATTCTTATGTTCCATTATTTTGTACAAAAACTGTGCAGTCTTCTGTCAGTGATGAACATTTTTTTTCTTTAGATTTTGACATGTTAATTTAAAGTTGTTAATCAGATGTAAATATGCAAAGTAGCTTCCCAGGGGCTCCCTTTGAAATGCAAATACAGGGTGCAAACAAAGGTAGGGAGGATATATGTTCTGATTCAGCAAAATCATAGAGGTGTATTACTGACTGTTCACATCTCATTAAAATATTTAAAAAATATCATTTATGTTACCCCGGTCTTTTTTTATGGAGTTGATGTGATTTAGGGGTTTTGTCATTTGACTTTTTTTGTTTGTTTGTTTAATTTCAGCCTTTATAAAGAGGAGAACATTTTGTGTGTCACATTAAAAAGATGTTTCCATCTTCCTTTCTTTCTTTGTTTATCTGAGGTTACAGCTAACTGTATTTTGGCGGTTCTTATAAACAGGCTGCTCTGAAGCATTTTAAGTTGGATGGGAGGTTGGTGGGAGACCTGATATATTAGCATAATGGGTGGTTATGAAAATCTGTTACGACTAGAATTTTTATTTATGTTTTTGTTTTTTTTGTTTTTTTACAGTTGACATCATGTGGATAAGTCACATTAAGGTAAATAAACAACCACCCCTTGATTCCGTTTAAGTCTTGCAATCCTGTATGGCTCACTGGAGTGAAGATTATCTTCTACGCTATGTTTGGTTTGCTGTCTGCTTTGATGGTGGTTCAATTGTTGCTATAGCCTTTTGCTTTTTGAAAAGATCTTCTAGTCTTGAACTCACGTGTCAAACACTTACCACCATGAGGCGCTTGAAGTAATTCCTTTTTACTTCTTTCTCAAATGGCTTTGCTCTGTAAAAATCTAAAAATGCCAAATATACTTTTAAAATACAATCATTGTGAAGTTTAATGCAGTTTTTCAGAGAAACTCCAACATAAGTCAAAGGAAATCAGTTGTATTAAACAACAACACCCATTTTACAAATATATTCATGTTGAATACTCTGAATATTATTGGATGTTGTGTAAATGATTTAAGTCAAAGTTTGGCTTTAAAAAAATTAGCTAGAAGTTTGGCAGACCTTTGTAGCTGGACCTCATTTCTACTGTAAAACACTTCAACACAGTGTATAAAAGCATTATGGCTCCATCAGTAACTACTAGGAATACACAACTGTGATGCATCTCACCTCAAACTGTTGGTGGTCCAGCGGCAGAGTTTTGATAAAATGGAACAATATGAGGAATAAAAAATGACTCCACTTCTCCTACATTAATTAAATATAAAATCCACCCCGAGTCCACAAATGTTACGGAAGTGCAATGCTAAATCTGTGGAGTACACTCTGAAACAAGCAAAACTTCACTGATATTTTATACCGATTGGGGAAAATTACTTTGCGTAGCATTACTTGTCCCATACCGATAGATAGATGAAACTGAGGACAGTTGAATCCAGCACTGCACCCTTCCACTGGTCAACCAAAACTTTGTTGATGATTTGCACCTCACTCTCATGTCTACACATTTCCAATTTCAGGAGGAAAATTAGGATTGCTAAGTGTCTGAAGTACCATTTTCTGACTTTATGGAGTGGAAAATAGGATTCAATTCCTGTTCAACACCTCTTCATTAACTAACCACCAAATGCCAACCACAAAAAGTGCTTGTATCAAAGAACTTTGATAACTTCATTTCCATGCTTCTTAAAAACATTTCGGGGAATATTTCACAGATGTTTTAATGCTTTGGGAAAAAAGTGCACTGAAACACTAGAAAAGTCAAGTTTGGTGTAATTATTCATTGTGCCTTTGCAGAGACTGGTGGATGCAATTTTGTTTAAACAGAGTAACCCTGACCAATCCCTCTAGAGAGGTGTTTCAGCTCCCGGTGTGTACAGCCACTTAACCAGACTCACAGACATTAGCCACCCATGACTTTACTGCCAATCCAGATTCGACACCCACTGTACTCCCCATTAAAATTTTACAGGTCAAAAATTTAAAAGGCAGTTAAAAAAATGTTCTTTTTCATTACATGTGACAAAAAATGAGTAGGTCAGCCTGTGGCATAATGGCACGGTAATTAGAGACTCAAGGTTTGATATAGTGTGACTGTAAATCAATGTAAGACTAATTAATCAATATTTTAATTATTAGACCTTTTAATGGGGATTTTTGTTGAATTCCCCTGGATCTTGTTGGCATCCTGGCCTCCTCTGTCATCATTAGCAAGAACACTGATGCTTCACTGTGTTGAATGTGCCACCACCTTGCAATGAAGAGTGACATTAAAGAGCTTAAATTCTTGGCATTCATATTGTTAATGCTCATGAAAGCCAAGAATTAAAGCTCTGTATAGATGTCTTGGCCTCTTGGATCTTATTTCTGACTCAGTCATCTGTATCAATATGACTTTCACAAATCAGTACCTACTAATTACAGTCTTTTGTCATTGTTCAGACAAGTCATTTAACTAGACACCTCAAAGAGGAGAACTTCTTTTATAAGACAACAGTTACATGTTAACATGTTCGTTACGGAAACTTTCAATGGTGCTGATGAGGTTTAGCACTCAGTCTGAATTAATATAAACTAGATTTACACTCACAGTGAGTAAAAAAAAATCCCAAAAGACATAGAGTTCACAAAATATATGTGTTATGAAAATGCAATCACAGGCTTTAAATTTCCATATTATCCTTTTTGACACTGAAATAACTGTTAGCTTGTTGGAATTTATTAGGTGTTCACTGTTCGAGGTCAATATTATTCTTGTATACACCACATATTCAATCTAATAAACCATTGAAGTTATATTACATTAAATTGCACTAAAACCAAGCATTCATCCATCCATTTTCTCCACCACTTGTCTTACAAACATCTGATGCAATATATACATGCCTTAATGGGTGACAGAAAAAACTAAAAACAAACAAACAATTAAATCTTCTGCACACTTACCAACAGAAAATGAAACAATGTGTGGGAGTCAACGGCTCATGGAAAAGAACATATGACATGGAAATCAAATGGTTAACGCTAAAGCTGCGATATCAAATTAGTGTTCAGCTCTACAGCAAATATGTAAAATAACTGCGTGTGTCAGCCAGCTGTGTGAAGAAAATAGTATTGTTTGTAATGTTTCTTCAAAGTGGTTTTTTTTTGTGAGATGAGACTATAAATTCTTGCAAGTATGTGAAGTAAGCGATCAGTATTTTAGCACCTTTTAAGCTGGTGTGCTGAAATAGTTTGCAAATAGTTGCTTTTTTGCAGATAAAAGTCATATTTCTGTACACTTGATGAATCTCAGCCCTTTACTGTGTTCACTTGTTGCTTATTGTGTACGTCTACAGTGGATGATGCGCCCACTGTACACCTTTTTGAAATTTTTTACTGATTGCACCTGTTGGTCAAAAACAGCAGTTATGCATATAGGTTCAACACTATAGTTATTACTGTGGTCTTTATTTATACTTCAATGCCTAAAGCAAAAATTTAATTAAAAAAAACCCATGAAACACAAGTGTACATTGGCAATTATTAAGAGTCCCCTTTTAAAAAGGCTCCACAGTAATATTTTCCTCTAAATTGAGACTTAAAGGTTCCTCAGGGAAACCCCAAAGTGAGAAAAGCTCCTTTAATAACACAAATGTTCCTCGAGGCTTTCCTGTTTCTAAAAGAATTACAGGGAGCTCTTTAAGTGTTATTTTATACAATGTTTGAATGATGAACTGTAAGTGCGAAGTAATGCATGTGAATACAAATGATGTAGATTTAAAACTATTTTCTAAACAAAACCAGTAAGCTAGAGCTAAACTTATCCTTACTGGGCAGTTGAATGCGAAGGTGGCCTGTCTAGCACTTGGACAGATCACTGAGCATTTCTTCAATTCATTTCATTAGAAGTAAGACACTGCAGCAATATGCATTGTACAACTTGAAATGTACAAGTGGGGCTAACTATTTCATTAATGTGACCGCTCATCAAGAACGATGGCTCATTCCATAGATGTGTTGTAACACATTCTCTGGTTTGTGGCTTGGACCAAAGTAATTGTAGGCGTTTAAAGGTATCTGATTGTGTTTTATGTTAAAATCACAAATTATTAAAACTTATTAAAAATACAAAAATACATTGGCAACTAGAGGAATTGTAAATGTAGTACAAGACAAAATTGGCCTTGGCTAAACAGGGCTAATATAATGTTTTCCCACTGCAACAATAATTATATTTAATTTGAGTGCCAGTAAGGTATTTTGCCTGTTTTACTTTCTCTGTTTGACTGAAATTGCAGGTAGCTGAAGCTGACACTAAAGTGAGGACAGGAAGATTCCAGGATGTCATGAAAAATAATTGTATTACTAATAATTAGGATTTATAGCAATCATCACCAATGTTTTTTGCCAAATTAATTATGTATAAAAAATGTTTTTGTTATTCTGCTTTCAGTCACACTCAGGTAATGGAAATAATTTAAAGCTACAAGGTCTAACAAGGTTTAGTTGTGTCATGAGTATTTCACATTTGCTATTCCAGGTGTCTGATCTTTCAAGAACAGCATGTATGTAAATCTAACAAACCAAATGTAAAAATGAAAGACATGCTAATGAATTCAAAAGGTGAAAGGGCTATATCTTATTACACAATAAGAAATTTTCTAAATGTAAAAAGCTGAAAGAGGTTAATTGTAATGACAGCTCCCAGGTCTAGGTTATGCAGTTGCCATGCTACCCAACACATGAGCAATGACGTTTTACACCTACTTAGAGTTTCCTTTACAATCACTTGGCTTGGCAATTACACAGAACTGTTTAACTGCCTATAGGTGTCATTATACTCTTTGTCTGCTCACCCTAGTAGGACATTTTGCTCATGCAAAATAAAACAAACAAAAAGACATAAAAATTAGAAAAACAAACAAGCAAAAAACAGACATTTTGTTATTGGGGAAATTAGAAAATGATAATGATAGTCACAGTTCACTCGAATGGTCGCAAACTTTTGATCAATGCGGCAAGTTACCAAGGTCAAATGTAATTATTTGTCATATATCAAAATATATTCTGAGGTAAACTGATAGATGTAGGGCCATAAAACTCTGCTTAAAATTATTTGTTACTTTCTTTCTATTTTTGGTTGGTTGGTTATAAGATTGGTTATCAAATGAGACCGGTAAAATAATAATGTCAATCCACATGGTAAGTGATAAAATGATACATGACAAAAGGCTGCACTGTCATCAACATGTGGTCAGCTCTTTTCAAATAAGACAATTTGTTATCATGTAGTAGAAAAGCTTCAAAAAGGTTTCAAAAATGCAAATGTCTTCTAATCGATATTTGTGTATTTCTATTTTGGTAATCTAGTTCTGCTAGCTAACTTTAACACTCCAAACACTTTGGCACTTAACAGAGCCATAATTAATATTGCTAATAGCTGTGGTTTTCATCCTTTAACACGTGAAAACATCTGCAGTTGTACTGAAAAATACTATGTAAAGATACCTCTTCAAATGGATACAATCTGCCATAATGTCAGTAATTTAAATGTCAAAATACAGTTCATGCAGCACATGCAGTCTTATGATTCAAGTTTTAGCTAAACAAATCTATGTAAACACATTCCCAGAAATGGTCCTGTGTAATTACACTTCAGGATGAAATCAAACTAAAACAAAACATAGAAAGAAGTTGCTTCAAAATACTTCAAAACTACCCCCTTTCCTTTGGTTATTCAAAGGGTTTGAGGGTCTTCTAAGAGTTAGGGGTGGGAAAGGGGGGTCATATTAGCTGGGCTATGAAGTGGAAGAACAAGCAAGGTTAATGAGCAAGAGTAGACAGAGCAGTGCTGACACTGAAAGACGAAGGCAAAGAGGGGTGAAGAGGAAAGCCTTTGTTTTTTTTTTGTTTTTTTTGGTTGAAGAAGAAATGAATGGTTAAAAAAAATGCTAACTTATTTCCTATATACCTTGAATGTAATATTAACATTTAATGTACTCAGGTGTGTTGACAAATACTAATATCAGGATTTGTTTTCTTTCTTTTGCCTGTGGGACGTTCTTCCTTAAGTGGGATTACACAACTCATCTGATTGTGCCCTGTGAGTGCCAAGCTACATCTTAACCACAACTGGCAAAACTGTGTGGAGCTCATCTCCGTTGAGGCAGAACTAAAATCTGGAAATAATCAGCTAGTGGGGAACATGAGAAATTCTCCAGAAAACACTTTAACGCCACTGGAGCCCACTGCTCCTCAAGATTGGATTCAGGTACCTAATCCCAGGCGGCAGCTGCCCACCCTCCCCCTCGCTTTTCTTTCATATGGTGGAACACAGCAGCCATGGGGTGTCAAAGGGGGCAGAGAGACTGCTGTGGCTGACACCTGCTGGGCGCTATAAATATAAAAAAACTGGAGCTGCCATTGTTAGTTTGTACTGTAGTTCTCTCTCCCGGGCCAGTCTCTCTTGTAGGCTGATGTCTACTTTAATGCAAGCTGAAGGCTTCTGCCATCACCAAACCATTAGATAAGCAAGGCATCCAAATGATTCAACTGATTCTACCCAACAGCAAAGATCTCGACCTAGATCACAGACGAAAGCTGTCACTGTAGCTGGTGGTCCACAAGACACAGGGAATCAAACCACAGAATAGATTTGCTAGAAACAAAGGATTTCCTATATTGAAAACTTTTTTAAATTGTTTTTAAAAGTAAATATTTAATGGAAATTTGAAACTGTAGTCACACACTGAAACTGTCATTGTTGTTTGTTAAATATTTTTATAAATCAGTTAATGACAATTTTTTTTTTTTTTAATTAAAAATTAAAAATTTTACACTTTTGTTTTCAACAAGTCTAACATGCAGTGTGTTTTACTGATGTGAGGTATGAATAAGCAACACTTTTGACCCTGTTATCAAGCCAACAAGCTGTATAACATACTGTAAGAGAAAAGTGAAGCCTCAGAAATCCCAAGATACTGGTCAGTGATTGAATGAACTCATAACGAGCATTCCTGCTAAGAAGCCAATATGTTCCTTCCAAAGAAAAGAATTACTTTAATACGTGTAGTCAATCTTTGCATCTGACCTGGTCAAATTGCTTTAAGTAATGCAATTTGCTCCACATGTTCTATTTGCTCCAATAAATACTTGAGGATCCTGGCAAAACTATAGACTCCAGCGAACGTAACTAATGTCTTTGTCAAGATCAGCAAGATGTGAACCGCACATTCTTGATGAGCGCAAGAATGGCTGGTCTTGACACAATGTCACTTATGTGCAAAATTATTTTTCTATTCTGCAAGAATGAGCGGAATGCTTTTATTTGTTTTATAACAGCCTGCTTGCTTTGCTGTGCCTTTTTCTCATCTTCCCTCTCTGATATGGCTGTATCCTACACCACTGGTAGACGTGTTCTTTACAGATGATCTCCTCTGGATTTCCAATTTGCAGCGCTCTGACTGTTACAGGCAGCTGCAGTGCTTTAGCAGGGCCGTCAAAGCTGAACTGCCCCCTCCACTGTCTGCAAGTGTGACACCTCCATTCCATGCTCTTGTCAGTCTATAGAAGAAAAAGTGGATTAATGTCAGTTCCAAGGAGCCTCACAAAGCAAAGTGTAGCTTTAAACATGAGAGTGATTCTTGTTGAGATGGTCATCTGCAGCATCTGTAAGAGGGAAGGGAAAAACAGAGGAAGACAATACAACACACTAGCTGCATAATAACCAAACTAGCATGTTAAGAGAAGGGGTTTAATTAAATGTAAGCAGCATCAGACAACCGACACCTCAATGTGCTTTGGAAATGTAATGCCTGTGTGTATGTTTTCTCCCTCCCCCATGGCCTTCTCCTCCCCTTGATTTTCCCAAGAGACACCCTGCTGAGGAAAGGACAGGGCAGCTAAAACGTACAAAACAGGCTCTCTGCCGGCTTACGCCACCTTTCTTTGCTCAAAGAGAATCAAACCACGGGAATAAAAAAGGATGGGCAATCCCCGTCATCTATCTATCTATCTATCTATCTATCTATCTATCTATCTATCTATCTATCTATCTATCTATCTATCGATGGACATAAAACATTACAAAGCAATGTATTTTATATTGTAATCAAATGTCTTTATTATATAATTTAGTAATCACACAACAGTAATTTATTAAGGCATTTTGCCATCTGTATTATATATTGACATCATTAAGTTAAGATAAAAAACATCAAGCATGCATTTCAAAGCAGGATTGGGCAACAGTTACCTGACCTCATTTGGTATATGTTATAATAACATTAAAGTAGCTGAAAAGTGGAAAAACCACCACCATAGGTGTCAAACCCTGTTCTCCTGGGTGAAAATCCTATGAATTATGTCACTGCTGCTAATATCAGCTTTGTTGGTTTTTAATTGTAAAATTCTTATATTTGTGAGAAAATATGTTTCCCCTGTAATGTAATAGAGAGTGTGCTGTTGCTTCGGACAATTGCTTTACTGTTAAGTGGTTTTTGAGTATTTTCATTGGGAATAAAACGGACAGTGAATGTGTTAAACACAAATCTCATTAGGTAAATGAATAAATACTTAGATAATTGAGAAAACCCAATTATCAACAAACCTGGCCCTTATACATATACACATATACATAAGATCAAGAGAGGCTTGCGTTTCAATATTAACAAACAACATGTGAAAAAAGGCTTTTTAAAGTCTGTATTGATTTAACTGTATAACTGTCATTTGGGTTATCATAAAATGATTGAGCCTTTCAGCACATGTGAAGGCATTAGAAGTAGCTGAGCCTTGTGTTCAGCAAGAGTAAAGGTGAAATGTGCCAATAAATATGTATTACTTTTCTGCTCTCTAATAGGCCATTCATATGTGCACTTGTGTTTAGGCCCTCTCCTCGACAGTGTGCCACATGGCCAGGCTATTTATATCCTCACACTGAGATCTAACATCAGTGACAGCTGTGTAAAGATAACTATCAGTCTGTGACTGAAAAAAATAAATAAATGAATGAGCATTCAAGTTTCTGTGTAGAGGGATTTTCTTCAGGTCTTTTCTTTATGTTCAGTGTTCATTCTTTACTTCCTTGTGCTTTAAGTAGGAAACATTATCCACTCTGTATGTTTGCAATTTTTCGATACATTTTTTTTACAACTATCATTTATTAAATAATTATTTTTTAAAACCACTGCAAGGATGTACAGTGCGAGTTCTGTTCGGATATTACCATACAGCGTATGAAACCATTAGAAGTGGTCGATTTAAAGTTGTGACAGTTCAAGGGAACCGAAAGCCATAACATATTCAGAATGGTCTGGAGCAAGGTCAGTGCTTTAGTACCTCTCCATGTCTATGCGCTGAAGCAGACAAGGATGCAGCACATTTCATCTGGGACCGCCAGGGAAGACAATGTAGAGCCATGACTTGTCTAGACGCCTGGTACTCGTCCTTAGCTCGATGGCTCAGTAACAGCCCTGTGGTGAAATAAATCTGTGACCCAGTCTGCCTATATGCATCAAAGAACTAGCAGATTCGTTGCACTCCAACTAAGCAATGCACTTATCCGCTTTGTAATGCATGCACTTTACATTGCAATATGTATCATTGGCTCAGACTTGCCTGATTGACCTGCATTCCAGAGCCAGCCAGCTCTCTCCTCACCACACCTGGGGCCCAGGGCCGGCGTGTGGCTGTCACCGGCCATCGCTACGCTATGCGATTGATGACAGCTATTCACTGATGAAGCTGTATTCATCATTCCTGTCCAGGGCTGCACTGACCAGATGGACCCTGACCATCCATCCACTGTCAGGGACACATCTGTTCCCGTTGTTGCTTAGAGTACTAACAAGTCACCTGCTCCCTGAAAGGCTGGTGTCAGCCACAGAGGGATGAATGCTGTTACATGTGGCCTGTTAAAGACAGAAAGATTCCCAACACAAAACTTGCAGGTGTCTTTACTCAGCATGATGGTAAATTAAAAATGTGTGCAACAAAGGAATGCCATTTTAAATTTCTTAAATCATTGCACCGAGAAGTAGAAAAGCATTTTTCCTTCCCAGAAAGAAAAAAAGTGAAAAGCAAACCTATAATACTTGAGATTCGAGTGACGCATAATCATTTAATATCTTTCCAGAGGGAAAAATGTAACAATTCACCCCCCTAACCCTTAGTGTTTTTGTTTGTTTGTTTGTTTTATTTTTTTTACCTTATTTTAAATTGTCCACTGCCTGGATACATTCCATTTCAGGTCAAAACAAGTGAAAGCACAGCAGCCATGGGCTTGAATAGAAAAAGAAATCCCAATACTCTGTTTGTCTACTTATTACTTTAGCAAATAGAAAAACAATAGTAGTTGCTTTAACCGTTCTACAAATGTGCAATTTCAGTCATTCGGTCAAATTTTTTTTATTATTTCTGTTTCTTAGCATTTCAAATGTTGTCAGCACATTATGTTTCAATACACACTGGTGCTATTTCTCTTTTTTAATCATGAAAGGATGCAGTTTAGCTGCTTCTTCTCTTTGTGTGTGCTCAGTGTGTGTGTGCAATGCATATCCTCAAAGGAGAGCTTGTGAATTTGGAAGTAGTGCTGCTGGGCCAGTATCTCAGGATCTTTGAAGTGGTTTGAAGACCTCTTTAGCAGGTCTGAGTTCATTAGAATCCCTGCAAGGAGTCAAAGTGTGCCTAAGGAAGCCCCATAAAGTTCTTCATTGTCATAAGACTCAGTTGTAATCATCTCACTCAGTGTGACTGACAGAAGAGGTCTCTGGCTTGATTGAAAGTATTAATGTTTTGCAGCTCTAGACAACTGTGAGATGCACAATCACAGCTCTCGCTTTCAAAAAAAATATATCTCTTCATCTGCCTTAATCATCTGATCAATAATTAGCATTAGGGCAGTAGGAGCTTTAGCCACGTGTTAGGTTAGAGCGCTTTGAGCTGTCTGCTGCCTCTCCTCTGTTTCCCACAGGAAAAGAATCTGCTGAGTAAAGCTGATCTGGTGGACTGGGGCAGTCAGGGCAGAGTGGAAGCCCAAACAGTAATGACTTTCAAATTCATAAGCTCCACCCAGCCAGCTCTGTCCATCCCCCTTCAGAGTCGTGCAAGATCGGCAAGATTTCTGTCACCTTCAGCGATGGCAAACAGCCAAGTTCTCTTGGAACCAAAATCCATTCCCACAGCATTCTGTTGTAGCAGCATGAACTTGTTAATCTTCTGATAATTGCAGCTTTAAAGGAATATCACAACTCAGGTGGTGGGAAAACTACCGGTGTACTTGATCACAGTGTGTCACGTTGACAAACATCTCCCCATGTCTAATAACCAAAAGTTTTATATATATATTTAGTAAGTGATATTTTATGGAATGTAGACAATTATATGTTGGCTGCAGTACTGCAGTTTGGCTTGGTTACAGTAGCTCAGTTAATAGTTTCTACAGCTGTACATCCTTGTTAAATCCATTTAAAATCCATTTTCAATGGTTAAACATAAATGAGTATCTCGCTCTCTCACCAGAACCAGAACAGTGTGTGTTTGGTGCCCTTCAAGTAGGAGTAAGGTACTATGTGGTGACACTACGTGCCAGATTCCAGAGCCCCAAAGAGGAAATCTGGAAACCATGACCACTCTCCTTCTGCTGCCAAAGGCTTGATTTGAATAATCAATTCTATCACTGTACAAAATGGTAAATGCTGAATTAGTCAATAATGAGTACAGCCTGTTCTTGAACCAGTCCTTCACATTTTGATGGCTCTGGGCCAGGAAAACTATTTCGAGAGCGGCACAAACACTTTGTTGGTCTAGAACCAAGAACCACTTATGTCAGGGACTGGGAGCGGGATTGTCTTGTTTAAATATCACCAGTCGGTGTTTATGCAAATGGAAGGCACCCTTTGCAACAGCGTTTATAAATGCCAACTGGTGATATTAAAACATTTAACAGAAGGGAAAATAAAATAAACTAAAGTGGGCTTCAATAACCTAACGAGCTTTCAAATACACATATAGGGTGAAATAATGATGAGCTTTCATGGTGGCTCTCTAGTAAATGGAGAATGAGCCAGTTCAACTCCAAACTGGTACTAGTATCACTCCAGAACATGTGTTTCTTATTCGTAGTATGTTTTTGTCAGGGATCAGTGTGTTGGCCTCAGGACATAGCAAACTACCAACAAGAAAATTTATGATGAATCTCTACAAATCGAACACAACAATAAATTACAACTACAAGACAGTAAAATTATCTGTAAAATGGTTTTTAGTATTATTATTATTTACTATACAATGGAGTGGTCTGGGAAGAAATATCTCCCAGTTGCCACTTCAGCCTTTTGTTGATCTGGATGCTGAGACGACTGGGCGTTCACATCAAGAAGCTGTGCAGATAAAGGGGACGAGCAGGTTCTATTTCCTAAAGAGATCATTCAGTGTGTGCAGCAAAATGTTGATTTTCCATCACTCAGTTGTGCCGAGCGGCGTGTGCTGGGGTCTGTTGGGGGAGTAGCATCTGACCTGGTGACACCAACAGACTGAATAAACTAATGAGTGAGGCAGCTCTTTGATTGCAAACTGGACACTTTTGAAGCTGTGGTGGAGAGAAAGTCGCTGAAAATATTGTTATTTATCATAGATAAAGTGACCATCCTCTGCACAACTGACTGGACAGGCAGCGGAGCACCCTTTCTAGCTCACTCATTCAGCTGTGCTGCCACGAGAAGTGATACAGGGAATCATGGAGGGTCTTTACCTTACATTATAAAGCACCTTGAGATGATGTTGTTGTGATTTGGTGGTTTATAAATAAAAACTGAATGGAATTGAGTTATAAAATTGTTGTTCTTTTTTTCTTTCTTTCTTTTTTTTAAAAGTTTGGTTGTGTGTCATTTCACAACTATTTACCTGAAAGTAAATGCACGATTCCTTATGTCGAGATTTTAAACATGAGGCCAGAGATGTAAAACATTTTGAAGTATTTTTGCTACAAGAATGTTGATGGTAATGGATATCAGTGTGTATGAATATTGAGTTGAAGCAGTCTTGATCATACACACATTTGGAGTGGCAAATAATTACAGGGACATGTAGGGTTAATTCTGATTATTCTGCTTGTATTTTTTCTATCTGCCATTTTGGTTAGCATTTGTTATGTACCTCCCTTTCATCAAAAACCATTTGATTATTGTTTTGTAATTAATAAAGTATAGTGAGGTAAGAGCCATTGAATGCCAAGCTCGTCTCTCTTCTGACCAACCTCCTTGCGTTTGTGTTGATTACAACTCGGTGATGCTGACCCACTGTACAGACAAACTCATCAGCTAATTGCTAAGGGTATATAGAAAGGTCACTGAACAATTAGGGGAAATTGAACCTGCAGGGAACTGTGACTACACACAGCTGATAAGGGAAAAAAGTCAAAAGACAAAGGCTCACTCGTCTTAAGCGAGAAAAATAAAAACTGCAGTATCTTAAGAATTGAATGAAATCAAAAAAGAGACAACTACAGTGACACAAATCACAAACAATTTTTAAAGCAATCACATTGGTTTTACCCCATGTGTCTTTTGACATTTAAAGCTACAGTTTCCTTAAGCTAATTCTTGGACAATGAGTATATAATGACAAAAAAGAGAGCTGGCTTCCTTAAAATCTGCGGTCACACCTGTCCTCTCAAAATAGATTTGTAAGGTGTGTTTGGATCCATTGACTCTATTAATCTCTTGTTAATCATTATCTGTTCTGCATTATGTAAACATGTCATTCTGATGCATACACCCAGATCGTTGATCGCTTTACTAAAGGGCTTTTTTCATCACCAAGTATAAAGAAGAATGCAAATGAAAAAAAAAATCTCTCTTTTAAACCAACCTTGGGACTTTTCCACATACAGGATTTGCCTCCAACAATCAACTGCAATGAATTTTGCCCAAAATATGTTCCTCTGTTCGTTAGCATGCCGTGCTGTTAATGAAAGAAAAACGAAAGACCCCCAAAATAAAGGAAACATATTTTTTAAAATTATTTTTTCATTGTGCTTATATTATTTACGTGATCAGCAAGGTCTGCCATTGAAACATGTGGTGCATCCTATTCTTACTCTTTGTTGTTGTTGCAGTAATAATGTTATTGTAATAGCAATAACATTATGCTACTTGTATTGGACCTTACAAGTAGCAAGAATTAAAGGCATTAAAGAAACCTGCATTTTCTCTCACCTCAAGGACTAAAGAAAAAATGTCTTTTTTTTGTGATTTTCAACTAGAAAGCATTTAGCAAGGTATGTCTGTGTTTGCATAAATGTAAAGTTACTGTTGTACTAGATTTTACTGGAGATATTCTATTGGCATTCCACTTGTTGAGTCTATAATTGTTCTACCTAAAAAGTAGCCAAGAGCAGGAATAGGAGAACAGATAATGGTTTTCAAAAATTGTTATGGTCTTGGGTCCAGTGCTTAAGGTTTTGTATTGGCCCTTTAATTATTATCATTATTGTTATTATTTCAGTCTTTAGATTTGGTTAATTTTGTACTTTTTATGCGCTTAGATTTTCTATTCAGTTTTTAAAGTACTGATGAAATAAAGAGTCTTGTAGTAAATGTGCACAGGAATTCATAGGAATGTGTTGAGGTAGATACTACAGAAAATCTTTTCAGAGTGAGGGGTGGGACAGAACAAACAAAAGCCATTTGATAAAGGCTTGGTTACAGAATGATGGTGCTTTTGTTTAAATAAGGGTGATAATGTAATCTCATGTTGTTTGACTCATATAGCTATTAATGACGACCGCAGTCTTTCCTTCCACCAGAGGAAAAAAAGGCTGCCCCTCCAAGAAAACGACAGCATCAGTAATTTCATTCTGTGCTCAGGATAACATATTGTTACGGTCGAGTTCAGCCAGTGCAGTGAAGAGGAATTATGATGGAGAAAATCTTATGTTGTTAAACTAAACCTAATCTAAACAAATATAAATCTAAATAATCTGCCATCTCATGCATGTGTTTGATGCGTTGCATCAAAATGTTGTGGAAATTGAATTAAATGCTGCAGTTGAATATAAATGTAATGTGAATTTGTGAAGGGTCTTTGCATCCCTGTATCCCTGTATCAGTGTCTGTGTGTGAGTGTGCGTACATGTGTGAAGAGCAATTCAGAGCATGAGCTTGAATATATGTTTGTATGTGTATATGTGTTTTCGTGCACGGAAGTGCTTGTTGATGTCTATTCTGTGCTCTTCTGCTCATGCACAGGCACTCAAGAGATGCCTGCACTAATGGAGGCTGAAGCTGTCATAGCTGTATTGATTGCTCAGACCTGCAGATTATTGCTCTGAAGAGTGACCAACAACAACCCACTGAGGTAAAAACTTCTCTAACCAACAGGAGTCGGGCTGCTCTACCCTGAGAAGCAACATGTTTAATTGTTTGTGGTGTTCTCCGGCCCCTACTGCTCAGGGCCCTGAGGGAGGAAGGCAAGTCCAGGGCCTGACCTTTCCCTTCCATAGCCAACCTCATTCACACATAGACTGGGAAATGTATCAGTGCTCCTCACTTCAACATTGGTCCAATTACCAGACACAAACAAAATTGGAGCCCTTATCAACTGGAATAGGAACACTGAATCCTTTGGAGAATATGAAGCAGCTAATGCACTGATTTCCACAAAAGTCAGTCAAATATATCACAAAAAATTTACGAAAAAAAGAAAAACTGATCTTTTTCTGATAATCTCATGTCATCTTTCTGAACTGCAGTGTACTGCAAGAGAATGGTACGATAACTGTATTAATTTCTACTTCCCACAAGGGTGTCATGAGCTTACGGGGGGAAAAAAAGTCATATTATGTTACAGACATCTTCTTAAACACCTACACTGAATGCCGTACAAATGCAATGAGTGAAAAAGCAGGACCGTGTTGGCAACTGAGCAGACTCCATCAGCATTCAGCTCAGTAGTTTGCAATTATAATGAATATTAATGACTGTTTTCTCATACATAATATTCTCATAATGACTCCACAAAGTAAATGCAGCCCTCCTAAAACAACCATTTATCATAACTATGTACCACAGCAATAACACTGTCAATGACTGCGAAGATAAAGCCATCAGTTCTAAATGCTCTAAACTCTAACATGCAAGTATAAGAGTATAAGCTAGAGTAAACACCTACTGTTTATATATATATATATATATATATATATATATATATATATATATATATATATATATATATATATATATATATATGTATATATAGTTACTCAGTGTGAACAATAATGCTATATTATAATAAGCTCACTCACTATCATAAACATTCCCTACTGTCCCATGAACAAAAGCATTACAGCAACTAAAACAAAATGAAATTCAACGCAGTGTATGTGCTTAAAAGAACTTCTTTACTTCCGTCAAATACCTTTTCCCGTGGGCCATTAAAACAACAGAGGAGCCAGGCTCAATCCTCACAGACATTATCTGTGAGCGACCGAACCCTATTTGGGAATTGGTAAAGCGTACAGAGAAATGGACCTGGGATAGAACACCCTGGCAAATTCCATTTCACATCTGAAGTGGTCTACTTGCGAAAGATCATTTGGTTTGGAGTGAGTAAACAGAGGGGACTCCATCGCTCTCAATGACTTATGTGTGAAAGCTGGGGATTACAGCTGATCAGGAAGTCTTGGAGCTGTTTGGAAAAGCATTGCCTTGCAAAATGAATCCAACTCTGGGCACTGTGTTTCACTAATATCTGCTTCTCTTACATTTGTCTGCACTATAGTAGGCAGCTGTGGATATGGTCTGGCAGGCAGATAGATAGATAGATAGATAGATAGATAGATAGATAGATAGATAGATAGATAGATAGATAGATAGATAGATAGATAGATAGATAGATAGATAGATAGATAGATAGATAGATAGATAGATAGATAGATAGATAGATAGATAGATAGATAGATAGATAGATAGATAGAGCCAATTAAATTTTGTCTGCATAATGACAAATCACACTTATTGTCACATTACTTGTTGTGCATATGTGGGTTGCAGTTTTTGACAGTTTTAAACTCTTGACCTTTGAGCTAGTATTAAACTACTCATTCTCCAACACCAAGTATGTCTGAAATATTTGACTGATTACTTTTCACAAAGAGTGTAATCCTCATTATCACGTGCTTCAGCCTTATCTTCATTTTCAGAGTTAACAGAGGCATCCAAAAAAGGAAAAAAAAAGTGTAACTCTACAGTGAACCTGGCATATTATTCTTGTGACAATGTGCTGTTAAAGAAACTGTCTTTATTCATTGTGTCAGGGAAAGTGCTTTTAAAAATAAATAAATAAATTGGAATATTGTGGTGCATGGAGTATGATCTAAGGTATGCGTGTAAAGTTTTAAAAACTACCACTCCTTACACATTTGTTTAACTACTTGTATATAACTACTAGATAAAAAAGACCATCCTCAATATATTATCTGGGTTTCCATTCCATATTTAACTAATGCTTATTTGCTTATGTGACCTTTAGCTTGCAAACTAGTTACGTCATATGTTTTCTAGCATAATCTGCAAAGTGAATGACAAACATCTACAAAAGCTATTGTCAGCATACAGGGTTGAACATGTGGACTGAGAAATTATTGTCATATTTTTAATATCATCTATGATTTTCTAATATATATATATATATATATATATATATATATATATATATATATATATATATATGAAATAAGATATTAAAAAAAACATGGCATTGTATCTCATTTTTGTGTATCTCCTGATTCAAATGTTTTCATGGCAAATACATATGATAGCTGTGAAAATAACACCCAGTTTGTACAAAAGGAGAAAAATAGCATAATTTCAATTCAGATATCTTAATTATTTCACTCCATTTCCATCAGCCAGAATAAAGAAAAATTGCACTGTATGATCATTCTACTTGGACACAAAAGCACTTAAGTGTGATGGGCAAAGTGGCACTCAGTTACTCTGAAGCTGATAAAAAGGGAGAGACATTAATTGAATGACCTTGGCATTACTGGTTTATTAAGCAAATGCACTTCAATGGAAAAAGAATAAAACTGGAGAAAGTTGTGCCTCATTGGCTATCTTATCACTGAGGTCTTTGACAGTGTCTTGAATGTTGTTTATTGTCGGTGAAAGCTTTGTTTAATTGTTGCGTAATCGGAAAAATTATAGAAATGCTAGTGTAGATTTCAGTAATTTATGACACGAGAGCGTCTTAATGTTCAGATGAAACTGGGTTAAAACTGAGTGAACACCAGTTTTAATAGACTGCTAATAAGATCGCTAACAGGATGTCTTAATAATAATATAATCAGAGATGCCACGCTGTCCTCCAAACACATCATGATATGTGCAAAAAATAAAAAAAATAAAAAATGCTGAATACTGAATAAGAGCCTATCCTACTATAGTAACATGTTATTGGTGGTGAATACCTGAACTCCAGCTGAGGGCAGACACTGGCTGCTATGACAGATCCATCAAAGCAGCAGAGGCTGTCTCTCCTGATGTGGACTTCAGCGTGGGTTCTGCCTGCTGCTGAGAGCTGAGGCCGGCTCTGCATTGTCCACTGGCACCCAGCCAGACTGGCCCTGCTCCTATTGTCCTTCACCCTCCAAGCTCTGAAGCCTGCTATTCAATTAAGATACAGTAACTTTGTAATGCATGCTTCAAGAGAGGCTTTAAGCGCAGTTCCAATATTAGGACTGTACATTTGAATGAATGAGCCAGTAACTGTAGAGGCTCTTTAAAGTTAATCAGGATCAGTAGACAGTAGAGAGTCTTTATGAAACTGTTTTTGTCTTGCTTTCTTGCAGACCATATGACACCATGCTGTACAGTATGCCTTGGACCAGACTTCCAAACAGTCCCTGCATCATCTGGTGTATCTGTCACATCCACAATTACATTATTGCTGTTTCACTCACACGAGCCACTGTGTCAGAGCTCTGAAAACCAAACAGATGGAGCTAGTTGGCAACAGAAGGCATGCAAATCATGGATCATTTGATTGGAGTTCTTATTTAATTATTCAACCAAGTGGCCGTTTTGGCTAAGACTCAATACATGCTGTCTACTGTACAATATGTGTAAGCAACTGTTACAATCTTCAACTAATAATGAGTTACTTAAAACTAATTGTGTTTTATGCACTGTTTTTTTGGGGGGGGGAGTATACATTAAAAAAGCAAACATAAAATGCTGGAAATGTGCTCTCGCTTCATTTTTTTAACTCCCAATTTTAGCACTAATGATTGCTGGTTTAACCGTTTGGCATTTTGTCTTCACTTTTACTTAGCAAAACATAATTCAGCAGTGAGTAGGAGGGAGCTACAGCATTTTCTATGTGTGCATTGATTTTGTGAAAGCAGCATTGCATCGCATATAACATACTAACATTTCGTGAACACACAAGAGTAGATCATGAAATATGACTACAGCCACATACAGGTGTGATGTTCTTTTCATGTAAGCCTTGAATTGGAGGGGAAAAAAATAGTGAGAACTGGAGAGGCAGCAGTGACAATGAACCCAAATTACAATCATGTGAAACTAGACCACAGATTTCAAGTAGTGAAGTAAATTAAATGAAAATTTAGTGTTGGCTGAAATAGTTTGCAGGAAAAACAAAATGAGCTGTATTTAACATTCAGGCACAATGTTGAAAAGTGACAATTGCTTATCTCCATGGAGATCAATAATGGCTGCAGGATCATTGTGTAAAGTGTCTGCAGGTTTAATGCAGATAGGATGTCATTATTATTTTCTTTCTCCTAATGACCATCATTATGCACGGACACTGATTGAATTCCATTTGTTACCTACGTTTGAGCCTGAGTGGAATAATTACCATTTAAGTATCTCCATTAAAATTCATGCACGGATGTTCATACTCAGACCTTCTTTTAAAAATAACTAAAGTATTCATTGAATACAAAATGCATCAGATATAACACAGCCTTGCTTTCACACTTCAAAAATAATTACATGGATGCTATTAGAATGCATTCTTTTTTAGTTTGTATGTTTTTTATTTTTTTTAAGTGATGACAAAAGAAAAGCGAGAAACAGTTGCTGCTCAGTTGCTATCAATGCAGCACACTCTCTTAATATTTAATTAAAATGGATCTGCTGGTAAGTGTGATCAATATCCAGCACCCTGTCTAAATTGCTTTTTCAACCTCTCGAGTCACATACAAAATAAATATATTTCAGTCTTTGCATACATGTTCCACTTCTGTTTTTATAACACAGGATAAACCGTGGTTGTGATGCACTGAGATATAATTTGAACTTTTTCTGCTGTTACAAGCATGAATGACAGCTTCAGACTCTATTGCTTCCCAAAGGAACTGAGTCATAGGTCTATAAGCCTATTTCTTTATCTATTGGTGCATAAATTTAGCAACAACAACACATGTCACTCTTTGTTTCTTCTTTAACTTGTAGGCATCTTGAGTGTATAGTCCCCCAAATGGAAGTAACTCTGTTTATGCTGCAGGTAAATAAGGCAGTCTCTTCCTTAATATTGCCATCTTTCTGTAAATACACTGCAGTAGCTGAACAATTAGTCAACAGAGGAGAACGGAAAGGGGATTTGGCCACACCTAATCAATCACTGACAGATTACTGCTAAAGCCACTTCCATACACATTAAAGAAGGACAAATGCAGAGTTGCAACTGAACAAGTTCTAGTTTTAAGCCAACAGTGGGACTTCCTGGTGATTTATCAAAGTCACTGCTGCTGAGCAGCATGCCTGTGTGATTGTAGTTCACAGCAGACAGAACTGAGGCGCAGCATTGAAAAGAGTGTTTATGCCCTCAGCTTTGGCACTGTCAGCCTTGCGGAATTTACTGTAAATCACATTGCTTTTATTGCAAGATTTAGTAGTTTATCCTCTTGTGGGCTCTATTCACTTCAAGCTTGTCGCTATTAGGATTTTAGCCTAAGTCTATAAAGGGGCTTGGATACACATCTTGAAATATTGTGGGAAATCAAGTCTGTAATTTTTCACTATTTACACATCTTTCTCCCTATAATAGCCAAATGTTTCAATGCCGCAGCATCTTAAGTGTGTGTAAAATCTCTATTGAAGATGAGAATCACTGACTCTGATAGCCCAGAGATATTGTACAGTAGCTCTGCAAATTATGTTGTTTACACTATGAACAGCCCCAAATCAAATTTGGTTAATTTGTGTAATGATAGAGAACATAAACACAGTGTGAAGCAAGGACAATATTTTGTTTGAGAGCTGGTGGAAGAACTCAATATATTGTTACATTTGTTAGAAGATGTGACACTACCTGTTCTATGGTTATTGTGAAACAACAATCGCAGTAAAGCTCAGTCAATAACTCTCCAAACCACTGATCTGGGGAATTTAAACTGTTACATCAAGTTGTATGCCCCAGTGCATGCAGCTGGTTTCTCCAGAGTCAGTGTTTCATGGCAGAGAAAAATAAATGCCCAGCAACATTGCTGAAGTGATCACACATGACATAAGAGTCTGCAGGCAGAAGGTTAAAAAACAGCCAGTCACATGCCATGTAAACCCCTAACCTCATTCCTGGGGAAATGAACAATTTCAGCTTGCGTGTGTGTGTGTGTGTGTGTGTGTGTGTGCGTGCGTGCGTGCGTGCGTGCGTGCGTGCGCGCACACTTATGTGTGTGTGTGCATTTTTGTGTGTCTGTGTGAGCATGTTAAATTTATAAACTTTTTATACTTCAAAAGTGTTCAAGCATGAGCATTATAATTTTTAAACTGATGTTAATCTGTGAGATAAATGAATATATTGAATATATCCTTTTTAGAAACTCAAATACATCCATACAAATTTATAGCATTATAAATTAGATAGATAGATAGATAGATAGATAGATAGATAGATAGATAGATAGATAGATAGATAGATAGATAGATAGATAGATAGATAGATAGATAGATAGATAGATAGATAGATAGAATCATATCTGGCTAACCTTATTTTTTCTGAGGGTTTGATATGTGTCAAGGATTCAAGTGTGTGATGGACATGAACTGTGCTCCATGTAGCTGTATGTGCAGGTGTCTGCATGATGTGTGTATTGACGTGCTGTAGCAAGAGTTCAGGGAGGCAGCTGAGCAAAATAATTTAGAATGTCCTGCCTGCTGACACAAGGACAAAGGCACATACTGAACATGCCCATATGAGGAAGGAGACACCGGACAAAGCTACACATGGATATGCACTGCTGTTGTTTTCACCGTGACCTCCACAACACAGAGAGATTTTCACTGGCCGCTCCTACAAGCATGGACACTCAGTTTTGGTAATCTGAGACATTGTTCTCCTATTATTAGAAAATTATCTGAGCCCCCTCTGTCAATAATCAGCAGCAGAATGTATTTGAATTGACTTCTGTCATCAAGGCATTTTTCTTCATATCATCTCTAACAGAATAGACTTCCATGCAGCAGTAGCAAACGATTCTGGAGTGTATGAGCTTAAACTGTCATTTCCCAGAGAGTTTCAGTGGCTGCTCCATGTCCTGCCTTATGGGTAGGATTTCTCCAAAGAGTTTATGCAGTTGGAATTAGCATGGTGCAGTCAAGGGAGTACTGAAGGCTAAATCAATGCATCACTCCCAGGGCCTTGAGTATGGAGATGAGAGGGCATAATGCGACTTCTGGTGCCAAACCTCATATCATGTGTCTAACCAGGGTCTTTCTGCAGCACTACCCCAATGGAAAGAGATCACCTTCTTTTTTCAAGGCCACAGATAATACAGATCATAGTGAATAGTTTGAGAGTAACCTGCTAAAATATACATCATGACAATGAAAGGAAGATGACAGTTTACGCCACACAAAAACATGCCTTGGTAGTTGCCAGTTTGATACAAATTACAATAAGATGGCTTTTAGTTCATTTTAGGAAACAATGGGAAGCAACTATGTTAGTTCTGTTTGAAATTAAAAAGATTAACCAGCACCAGCACTGATAGCTCATTGATTTGTATCGATCTATATATCTATATACAATATATAGATCTATATATATACCTAATAGTGTAAATGAATTTCAGTTTTATGGGGGGTTATGTGAAGGGTAAAGATGTGATTTCTTCTAGGCTTGATGCACTGGTTTCCAGTCTTCTTTTCAGTGTGAGGTTGCCAGGCACCTTGCATAGACTACAGTGTCTAACTACCTGCTGCTCGCTGTAAACTCGTACTCCCAGCAAACATGCAAATGTGTACGTATTGCTTAATATTTTCTTACCCTAAACCAGTGCACTGTTGATGCACTGCATGTGGTTATTCACACTATTCATGCCATCATTTGGATCAACAATGGCAGAAAAAGCAGCTGATACTCTTGGTGTATGACCTGGAAAACAACAGATGCTTTTCATTCTCATTGTTGACTCTGTATATGTAAAATGTATGCAAAGCCAAACGAATTACGCATCATACCTACAGTTGAATAAATGTGCAAATACACATGTGGCTCAGAAGAGTGTTTACAGCAGCACACATACACAGTGCCAACGAGTTCTCAGCAGCGCTTGCAGAAGTATAATTAGATAGTTAATACGTCAAATTGCCCCAAAGCAAAATTTTTGCCATGATAGGCTACAAGTGAACTGCTGCTCATTAAGGCTCATTCTCTTTGAATTTGGCTCTCGCCGGACAGAACATGCGCAGTGTGCAGCGTACTGCCTTCAGTCAGTGGAGCAGCTGTCCAGGGTTTGGAATTCCAACATGGCAGAGGCTGTGGTCAGTCTTCACCTCACTAACTTGGAATGGTTTCAAATCGTGAGCAGCCACGCTTAACCCCAGCGAGCCATTCATCTGCACACTCACTGGATCGATGGTACTATAAACCCTGACGCTGCCCTGTCACCTACACAGGTAAGTCCTGTTATGTCTCTCAGTGATGCGAACAATTAAAAAGAGAAACGGAGCAGCTCTGCACGCACAAATGCTCGCAGCGAGAGAGACGGTGTCGCGCGTCACAGAGCTGCAGCGCAGTCTGTGGCCAATCATTCTGCGTTCTTCGAATCAAAATTACCGGCCGCTGCTTTAGAAAATACCAAAAGAAGATTATGAAGTTGGAAAGGGACTTTACAATTAACGTGCAACACTCCGTTGTGTGAAGCGAAGGTTACACGCACGGCTGAATCCAGTCTCCAAAATAACTTCCCTGC
This sequence comes from Perissodus microlepis, assembly GCF_051167445.1. Taxonomy (NCBI): domain Eukaryota; kingdom Metazoa; phylum Chordata; class Actinopteri; order Cichliformes; family Cichlidae; genus Perissodus; species Perissodus microlepis. The sequence continues at coordinate 15,031,744 of NC_140476.1, read as the reverse complement.
AACGAGAAGTTTTTGCATGTCAGCCTGAATAAAACTTGCCGCGATAACCGCAGGCGGGTGGTTAATAGATGGGTTGTCATTGCGCGCTTAGTGGGACAACTGCTGGCAAGTAATCTATTTTAAAAGTAAAGGGAGGGGGCATCACGCTGGTTTAGCCTCTTCCTCTAATGGGCGGCATGAAGAATGTGTGTTTTGTGTCATCCACAGTCTCTCACATGCTTCCTATTCTCTTGTTTCAACTCGCGCAAGAAGTGACAGCCTCCAGCCGCGCCTGTGTGGCTTTTGCGTCTCCTTCCAGGGCTTTTTCTTTTTTTCTTTTCTTTTTTTTGCTTCGAAAAATATGAGTCGCACGATGCGTTCTTCTTCGTTTTTCTTATTCTTAATTATACGTTCTAAATGAATACCTACAGGAAGAAAAGGGGACCGTGCGTTTTGAAAGTTGTGAAATCCGATAGCTGAGCAAAAAGTGGCTGTAATGAGAAGCAACCTTTGGAATTCCTCCTCGTGAAAATTCCGTTTCTGCTGTTTTCCCTCTCCTCTTGTTTTTAGGCTTGAAGACATGATCACTAGCACCAGTATATATGGTATGTTCAATTTGTAATTATCTTTAATATTATTATTTTTAATTGTCATATTTGAAAAAAGGCTTCCATTGCAGTAAATGTGTGTGTGTTTTTCTTTGTGCATGCCTGGTTCATCTACAGAAGTTTACTTGATTTAGGTTAACTAATTTAATGACTGTAGATCATAGACGAGGGTACATTGTGATATTAATTTTTTACAAGTGGCATTATCAATTAAGTTCAAAGTGCCTTGTGTAGGTTAAGAAATTTGCCCCCATTTTAATTGGTTTGGTTTCTGTAATTGACATACTTGATGTCCAGTTTTCATTTTTCTTTGTCCTTTCCCTTTCCCTGCTTTCATTTCCTTGCATGCATAACTCTAACAATTTGACTTCTTTTGTTAGGGTTACAAATTAGTATTAAGAGCTCTCATTTCAAACCTACCAGCAATTCTTATACGGAGTCTGATTTTATAGTATAGTTTAACCATAAATAGAAATATTTGCCCATAAAGATTTTTCTAGAAAATTGCATTTATTAAACATAGTTTATTTTCAGATTTATGACATGGCTTTGAATTAATGGGTGTCTTTAGAGTTGTTAGAACATAAATATATTGTCATGGTTCCACAGTAATCAGGTTGCATCACAAATATACTATTGTTATGAAGTATGATCTAAAATAATTCATACAACAAAACTACTGGTAATACAAGCTTGCTGTCTTGTTTCAACATTACAAAATACCTGATGAGATAACCCAAGTAACCCAAGTTTAAGGAAAACACACACTGCTTTTATCTTTAGCTGTCACAATCCAAAAAGACCTACAGGTGAAACAATATCGTATTTCCTCACAAATTAGTTCACAAGCAATGTATAAAAAAATGCTGTCATTTATGATAAAGTGGAAATGATTTGTGAAAAGCCAGTAAATGGACGCAAAGTCAGTGAAGTAACAAGTTGTGTGCTTTCTCTCTTTTGCAAACACTTTGTCCTAAGTGAACCTTTTCCACCTCCATAGAACAATTTACTTAATTGTGTTCGCACATTTCATTTGCATGTTTTGCTTTGAGAGGAAATTAACATCATCAGCAGTGAGCTGAAGTATGTTTTCATTCCTCTTCAAAAATAACAGCATTCCAGCATCCGTCACTCAGTGGAAAAAATGTACATTACCGCCACGTTCATTATGTTTGAGTGTTTGGTTGTAATGTGTTTTTTTTTAAGTGGGTATTAATTTTGTCGGTTTGATTTTTAAAAAAAAATGTTTTTCATATTTATACCCCATGTGTGGTAGGTATTTTTATTGCAGACTTTTGGTCTGAGCTTCTCTGACATGCACACTGGCTGAGACTACACTTTGTTTTAAACATTAAAAAATATATTTTATTTAATCTGTAGCCAGAGCTTGTAATCTAAATGTCATGTACAGTGTATACGATCTTTAAATGTATGATTTCAAATGATAGACTTGTGTAATTTAACTGACAATTTAAAAAAAAAAAATATATATATATATATATCGCAACGCATGCATTTTCCTGGAGGTTTACACCTACAGTATAATTTTTGTGGATATTATGACTTCAGAGGTGGGTTTATGGTTTTATCTTGATAAATTTACAGTATTTGTACACACAAAATGGCCTTCTTACTTGCCCTGAGCATACTTATCAGGATTCAAACCCTGGAAGGGTTCCATGTATGAGCTCCTGCAGCGTGTTAGCCGATTCTTGCAGATCCTTACTTAACCCCAGACACCTCTGTTGTGCATAGAAAAGAAGCTGACAGCTCTGTTTATTTCTGATAGGATAGCACTTATGATAACAACCTAAGCTGCTATTTGACACAAGTCTCAGTTTTGACTCCTGTTTTCATCACCTACTTTGCCTTATGTCACACATGTTCACACTTTTAAGAGTGAGTGCAAAGAATAACAAGAAGTTGCATGAAGTAAACTAAAAAAAACTGCATGTACTTTATGACAGAAGGATATAGAAATATTGACAAAGGGATTCCTTGCTGATGGTGGTCAAAGAAATACATTTCTTTTCCACACTGCAGTGCAATGTAATAAAATATTTGGGTTTTTTAATCATACTTTAAAAACAATTTGGATATTTTACTTTTTTCTTGCTTATTTTACTGCTGCTTCTTTATATGTGCTAATAGCGTCACATAAATCTAAACAGGTTTCCTGAAACACAGTGTAAACAAATTAAAACAACAGGTGATTTCTTGATTTCTTGTTGAGTACATCTATAATTAAGTAATATAAGTACACAAACATAAAGCAAAAAATAATTATGACTGTGCATCTTGTGAATGCATCTTGTCCTTGTGAATCAATTTAGCTTCTCTAAATCTCTAAATGTTCTGTCTATAATCTAAAGTGTGTAACATTACTAGTGATCACTAAAATTGACAGCACGGTTTAAACTATTACCTTAGGGAAGTGGTGTGTGGTGGAACTGACACTTTATATATGTACTAATCACAACAATTAAAGCCAGCCCCTGAATACCTTGAGCTGACTCTCTGTAAACACCCCGTGGGATGTCTGCAGGGCTTTTGTAAATAGATGAAATGCTCATCTTTACAGACTGATCTATTTGTCGGTAACTAGATGAAATCCCATTCAGCCCCTTGACTACAGTGTGTTGTACCAGATCAGTGCAGGATTGTCATCTTTCAGAAAATATGTTAAGTGGTGTCTTTCCTGTTTTTCATATAAAAAGCAAGGGAGTCCCCAACGGAGTAAGACTCAAGCCAAAGGGACAGAAAAAAACCCCCTCCAATCTTTAACATGTTCCCCCTCCTCTCTCTTTGTTTCTTTCTCTGTTCGTCTCCTCACTTGTATCCACATCTCTGTCGTTTCCCTTATGGCAGCTTGCTATGTTATCTGTGTGTGTTTCACTCTGCACTGACAATTCTTGCAGTGATTTAAGTTGGACTGCATTAGAAGGTGGAGGCAGCTGTCTGTTGCTATACTGAGGGACGTGTTTGCTCTACTGCAAAGATGAAGGACCGTGAATCCTTGACATCCTCCCTCTCTCTTCCCTCCTCCTCCTCCTACCATCTCATTTAGACACAGTGACTGTCTGCTCAGACTTGTTTTTTTTCCCTCTGAGTGACAGCATATGGCATAGACATTTTCTAAAATGCATGTGCCTACTATTGGCTGCTTGTACTTACCCTTCATATGTCTCTTAGCTGCGGGCCTGTCACATTTTTTTTCTAATTCTAACAAAATACTCTGACATTAATTTAGTTTAACAGGTAGTAATTGATAAAACAATGCTGGCTTTATATTAAAGAAGCGAACAGATATTCAGAGTCTGCTTTACTACTGTCTGTGATTTAAATGGCCCTTTAGAGTTCCTTTGTTTATTGCAGTTTGTTTTATTTTTTCAGTCAAAAAAAAATGTGCAGTGGCGCTTTTGTGTCTGTGTGCTTGCAGGTCAGCCAGCCTGTTTTTCTTTGTGTATATTGAGGACCAGTTTGAGGATGGACACGGTGCCCTGTTCTATCTTTAAAGATACTGGTCCTCGCATAAACATGCTATAATATCATTACGATCCATACCATAAAGCATAATATGATTACAGAGCTTAGGATTCAGCAAATGGCTAATTATAATGGAAACACTGTCATAGGGTACATTGCAGGGGCAGGTTTGTCTAGGCCCTCATTGCCAGGCATCTTATTTACACAGTATAGCATTTGTTGCCTTAAAGTCCTTGTTCTTCTCATTTCCAGCACACTGAAACAAGGGCTTTGTTTCATCTCCTTCACATGAGGTGTCTCTACACTCATAAGAAGAGAAGGCAGTTCAGCGCCTGTTGGGGATTGGCTAGAATAGACAATTCCCAGGTGTACTAAACTAGGTTTAGCACTAAGGCTTTTAATCTGGACTTGTAAGAGATTCATGTGCATTCATAGATTTGCCTCTGTAATTATCATACCCCCAGTGGCAGCCACAGAGACGTTTGCCTAAATCACTGATGTCCTCATTACACTGTTTACATTTTAATTAGTCATGCAAAATTCTTTATTTCTAACCAACCAAAAAGATTTGGTTTCTGCCCAGACTGTTTTGTGGCTCTTTCTGACTAGTGTCTGCGTCTTGCAAAGAGAACTGTTGCTTTCCCATGTTTTTCATCTGTTAATGTAGTTTTCTTTACATCTCTCAAGTGTTTTATAATTACATTTATAATACAAATTATAATTGATTGACTGAGAATGTCAATCAGGTGCTTTATGAGCAAGGTCTGAATGAAGAGGCAGCAGACAACTCTAGATGACAGTTCGAGGATGTTATTCCTCTCTGAGAAATAACAACATTATGTCCTTATGACTGAATCTGCTTCCATAACTTTAATTTATTTCTTTAGCCAGATAATTTACTGCTACTCAAAGGCAGTGAATACCCAACACTCAAGGAGTATGATTAACAAAATCTACAATTCTATGACTTTTGAAAATAGCCGGCACTCTGAGCTGTCATTGTGTGCCTGAGTACTGTTGCTTATCACTGAATAACCTTGGTGAAGAGTGGTGTTTGTTCCTGTCCTTCTTCCAAGGTGTTTTCTTTTTTGTGCTTGCTGTTGGGGAGTTTTTTTTTTTTTATTGTGAAAGAGGAGCAAGCCTTTCACTAGAGGATAAGAAAAAAACTCAATATTTTTGCTGTATTGAAATTCCACTTGTGTTCTCACAAACCAGTGTCTGATTAAACTGGTAATCGAGGCCATCATTCTACTGATTTCACTGAAAGCCCATGCAACTAGACAACCTTAAATACTGTTTCATTTCACCACGTTTGTCAGACTCATTATAGGTTATTCCTAGTGGTAAATACCCTACTTCTTTTATGTAAATTGTCATATTTGTCTTGGTGTTGGCTTGTCCTAATCAATATTTAATTGTGATAACAGCTGACTGGCTTTGATCCTGCTACTGTGATTCTAAATGTAGCTTGCTCTAAATTTAATTTGGATTTCTTTTTTTTTTAAGTCATTTTAAATAAATTTCTCTCACAGACTAACAATGTGTCAAAACCATTTTACTTTGCAATTGTCATAATGACAATATAATAGTGTTATAATTCATAGACTGGAACACATCCTTGTATAAACTTCAAAAATTATATTCAAGAGCATGCACACATTAGCTCTGAATATAAGAGTTCATCTTTTTTACTGTTTTTTTTTCATCCCCTTTTCATCACACCTGAGGCTAATTGTCTCAGATATCAATTTGAGGCATTTAGCTAAAACGATGATCAGATGAGATGTGAGCTATCAGTGGTTTCCTTAAAGTTCTTAGCGACTCATTCACCCTCCGTGGAGTCCGGTGACTGCCGGGCTGGCATTGTGCCAGGAGCTAGCAGAGGGAGCCTTGAGTGCCAGGGTCGAGAGCGTGCGTTGAAGTTTGCCTGATGATGTGGAGAGGAGGGAGATGAGGATGAGTGGAGGGAAGGGGAAGGGGGGATAGAAGGTTGAGTATATGCTGCCATGAAGGTTTAAGGTGTCAGGCTGCGGCAAAGGCAGCAGGTGTCTGCAGTGACACTGTAGTGTGACCACAGCAGTCTGCGCAGAAGTAAATCGGGAAGACTGGATACGTGGGGAAAGAAAGAAAAAAAAAAATACTCGTTGTGTGACTATTGTTTAATAATAAATGTAGATAAGTTAAATTCATAAAGCTGTTTCTAACTCTTAAGTGAATAGTCCCGGAAAGCCTTGTTGTCTTGCATATGGCCTATTTGACAGTCCCTCTTAGAGTCCGCCTGGTATTAGATTAATTTAAATCAGGAGACGAAGGAGCGCAAGAAATGAACGTTCGAGAGTTCAGCATCATCACTGAGCTTTATGAGGGCTGACACTTCTTTTGTGTTCATTATCAGGAAATCACCTCAGGGAGTCGTGTTGACTTTGCATGCTCTAAAATAGCTGTTATAGTGGACTGCCCCACACTCGCTTGCTCACATCCACCGCAAGTATCTGGGGAGGCAAGGTGGAAATGCCAAACGAAGGTTTCGCTGAGAATAGCTAAACATAGTTGAAACTCCCACTTTCGCAACGGAAATCAAGCCATTTGTCCATTTGTCTGTCTAGGATGTTGCTGTCAGTAAAGAAAACCTTGTGTTCTGTTTGTGATACCTGCTTGTAGTATAGTCTTGTAACTGTAGACAGCAGAATGGTTTCATACTTTTAGACGGCGTTTGCTGCACTGTATCCAAGTCACAGATGATCTTTTTACTTGGTGGAAATATCAGTTTGAAGTGTTTTTATTGATATATATTTACTCTAATGTTGTCCTTTGGAAGGAAAATATATTATTATATCATTGTTGGCTTTATTCGACCTGCACGCAGCATTTCTATATGGTACGGAACAATAGTAAATTCATTTACTTGGAGCGTGATGTTTCTGCAGCACAAGCCCCTGACTGCATCGCCTCTCCCACATCTTTAAATGGATCCCATGAGTCTTCAGCTCTGTTGTTTCCATTATTCATTTCAAAACTTCCATGTAGCATGGAGAGGCTAGAGGGGTGAAAAAATAATTTTATGTCTGAAAAAATTGATGTAAAGCAAAGTCACTGCTTCATGCAAAGTGTGCCATGCCTTGGGAGCATGCAAGCTGGTGTACTGTAGGAGGAGGGAGTGTTTTGGGCAAGGGATGGACTGTTTGTGTGTGTGCGTGTGTGTGTGTGCATGTGTGTGTGTATGTGTGCGCACGCGCCTGTCAGTCTGTCAGTTAGGTCTAATGTGGCTCCCTAGAGGTACCTGGGGGAGACCCATCTAGCACCCAGTCAGCCTCTGCTGGCGGCCAAGTGGTGACAACGGGTTCCCACAGAGAGAGGAAGTGTCATAGTATGTATGTAAACTAGTGACAGATGACTGGAGACATGTGGCCTGTAGACACTGAGCCTGAAAGTAAAGCAGTTTTGCTTTGGCTTCCTTTCTTTCTTCCCACTTGAGACCTCAGAGAGTGAGCATCAGGCTCCACAACAGCGCGGAATACAGTGACAACAGTTCAAAGATGTGAATAAAAAGGATGCAAATCATTTGGCATGAAAAGACACATGCTATGTGCAAAGGTTTTGTTTGCCTTTGAAAAGCTGTAGCAAAGGAGTGTGGAGTTTTTAGTGTGCAGAGCTTCAGGCAGCTTTTCTAGGCCACAGGTCATATGGGTCAGTGTTACACTCCCTGCAGCCTCACTTCAACCCTCGGTCTTGAAATAGAACATGCAACGTCACCCAGCTAGGAGGGAGGTAGATTCCAGACCTCAGTGGCCACAGGCTGCACATGTGGAATCTGCTCGTGTAGTTGACCCCAAGTGTTTGAAAGTTAGAATGCTCCCAGTAGAGTATTGTTATTTCATGCATACCCAAATGAGCACGGCTGTACAATCTGCCTTCTACAAAGTGGACCAGTATACTTTACTGTATGTTCACTCTGTGCACCATTCATCATGGGAGCTCATACTAGCCAGAGGCAGATTTATTTAACTATCCACACATAAACCTGGAAAAAAGGAAAAAAAAGAAAAGAAACAAACAAAAATAAAACAAATAAACAGAGGAGTAAATGTTTTTTTATTGCACATTTCTGCCAGAAGGACTTGTGCCTACTTTCCTCTTTCAAACATTCATTGTAATAGAACAAGCAGCACATGGGCGACGGGCAAAAGCAGAGAACATTTAACAATCAAAGCTGTTTTTTTGTTGTTTGCTTGTTTGTTTAGGGGTTTTTTTTGGCTGTATCAACATAAATCAGATTAATTAAAATTTAGGACACAATAGTTGTTAAGAAAAACTTAAGAACAGAAGACGTAATAATAATAATGGATTGCATTTTATATAGCGCTTTTCGGGCTGTACAATTCCACTATTCATTCACTCTCACACACTGGTGGAGGCAAACTACAGTTGTAGCCACAGCTGCCCTGGGGCAGACTGACAGAAGCGAGGCTGCCATATCACGCAATCGGCCCCTCTGGCTATCACCAGTAGGCGGTAGGTGAAGTGTCTTACCCAAGGACACAACGACCGAGACTGTCCGAGCCGGGGCTCGAACCGGCAACCTTCCGGTTACAAGACGAACTGCCAACTCTTTGTAGTTGTATGTAGCTCCATGTAAGACACAACGTCACGCAGATTATTGAATATATCCTCAGTATTTTTTGAAAAGACTTTTAGTCACCCATCTTTACTAAATTCAGACACATTATAACAATATGTGTAAATTAATTAAGGTGTATAACTTGAATTAACATTAATTCAATTAATTAATTCATTTCTTTCTTTTTAAATTTAATGCGCTTTGTGTAGTTTGGCACATTGCAGGAAGAATCTTAGCACATGTTTACAATAGCAAAGGGACGAACAGTTGTCTCTCAATATTTGATGATGAATAACATAAAGCACAGTGCTGCTGTGTTATATATATAGTAAGACACGGCCATTTGTTAGCTTGGATATCAAACTCCTCGCCAATTTCCATACAGTGACCATTGGAGAGAAAGCTATATTTCCAAGCGACGGTCCTGCTTTCTGTCAAGGGAAGTAAAATCCATCAGCACTGATGAGTTCGTGCTCCATCGAATATATCCATGCCAAACTGTTTATTGTGAGGTCTAATAGTGCTATTGTGCTATTCTCTAGTCCATGTGGTCCAAAGACCCAATTCACATTTGGGCAATGGGTGACCCTAGGTTGTGTATATTGATGAGTGGGATTTGTTTCTTAATAGAATTGTGTCTAATTAATTAGCTTTAAATTGGTTGAACTCTGAACATGCGAATACAGCACAATGCGGAACAATCATTATTTTAAACGGTATAAAGAACCGCATATTAAGTCGACATAATGAAATGCTGGAGATCTTTGTGTCTGTTTATCCTGTTTGTGATACTTAACGCATTGTAGTGTATAATTCACATCTCTGAACTTTCTCAAGGAATGGATTTATAACCCTTGAAAAGTGTTAGTCGAACAAAGAAAATGTAGAAATATTTTTAATGCGCACCTCTCAATTTCTATTAATTACCTCATTTATTTTTCACAGTTGCTTTGTGACACAGATTGACCTTTTTTCTTTCCTTCATTTCATAATCTATTAAGGAATGCTCTGGAATAATTCTCATTTCATTTCCCTTTCTGCATTCATGTCTCATTTATGTCAAAACACTCTGAAGGCTCCCCATCTCCCACTTTCCTCACACTGGTTTACAATTGCTTGCACTATACTGCCTCACTCATTTCTGCTTTTGGAAAAATTAAAGTATTAGAATTACACTAAAGTACACTACACTATTACCCTTCTTAAGCATGGATATAGTTGCAACAGTCATCTATACAGAAGATAAGCATTTATTCCAACCACAGATATCTGGAATTTAAACCCTATTACAAACATCTAAGCCCTATAAAATAATTTCATGATTTTGAGTTTTACAGGGCTGAACTTCATTTGATGTCATGAAATTTCCGTAGAACCATTGTAATGGGAATTTTAAATGATGATATGTACTGTACAGAGATACAAAATGAATGCTAATATGGACTTTTTCAATAATCCATAATGCGTTTTCCATAACGTTACCTTATGTTGAAAGGTCATATTATCCTGCTATTGTCACATGCAAAATTTATATCAAAAATTTTTTTTTTCTAAATTGATTTTTATATTAAAGCAAGAAGATTTAAAATTGTGATTTGACAAAATATGATCCTGCTTTATGGAGAAACCCTAACACATAAGAAACAATCCAGAGATCTGGCAGCAAAAGGATTTTAGGTGTTTTCTAAATTGATATCAGATTTTTAAAAAATAACTATTTTTTTCACTTGCTTTTTTAAAAAAGTTCTTCCTTTTTCATTTGTTTCACATTGGATTACTTAAAGAGGTCGTGTCAAGGCCAGCTTGAAAACTTACAAAACTCTGGTTATGAACAAGCCATAGAATTTTATTCTGGAAGTATGTTGGAGAACACTGTGCATCAAAGGGCAGGTTGAAAATCACGTTCACTCAGTGTCTCTGCATTTTACTCAACAGGTGTTTGTGTATATAATCTAAACTGAATATGCTTGAAGATAAAAATAGTTGTGCTGTCTTTTATTTTTCACGTTTCAAGTTCTGAACTCTATAAGGAGGAATGGAAAGTTGTCAGTGTCTTTATGTTTTGCTTGTTCTATTATTTGTTTGCTGTTAAGTGAAAGATGTTGGTATCCTCCCTCACATCACTGTAAATATTACTAATATTTAAATATAACAGTCATATTAAAGTTATTTGTATAAAACACTGAACAAAATGTCTCCTATACTGTCATTGGATTTGTTTTTATGGTCCAGCTGCAATAAGAGCTGATCTAAGCAGGTATTCTTGGTTTGTCACTTTAAAACCACTACAGTGGAATATTAAAAGATTTACACCCTTTTTTTTTCCAGAGCATTGCTTTTATCACTTGCATAAAACTTCCAAATTCCATTTGAATTTAAACACACTTTTAAAAACAAATGTCCTATTGCATTTCCAGGGTATTGTGCTCACCATGCCACCTCTTACAGTAGAAGCCATTGTTTGCCAGTGGGCGAACCAATCTCCTGGACAGCTCTTTCCTTGTAAAAGTTCCCCTTCACTACTTCACTTCAGTAACTTTATTACAGTATAGCTGAGAGATTTCTATTTCATATTGACCTAAGATTGCTTCAGTTGTCTCATTTCACCTTTTGTCTGGCCTGTGTTGGAGAAGTGACCTTCTTTGAGACTTGCAGTCGATATCACAGAATGCTTCAGAATGCTTCAGCGAAAGGCTGACAGCAGTTACAGGCAAACATCCTTTTTCTGTTCACTTGGCTATTTTCAATTAGAGTTCAATTTGAACGTTTAATCACTTCAATGTGTAAGAAATGGTAAATAGAACAACAGATGGCCTTGGATTTCTAGTGTATGCAAAAATAACGGCCATTTCCTTTTCCATAAGTGCTTTTGGATTGAATTCTGTAGGGAATGACTTGGGGCAAATTTAAATACGTTTTGTTGCTCCTTTTTTGATTTGTTTTAGGATTTTGATTTTTGGTTTGTTTTTTGGGTCTTTTGACCAGTAATATATAAAAATGGATGGCTCCCCATTGGCAGTCTAGCGATTTGAAACAGCGGCCATCCAATGAATGGTTCAAATACCCCAACTGATTGTGTCATTTGGAATTTGATCAAAAGGAAAAACAAAAAACAATTCTGATTTGTGCCTCAGCATTGGGAACAATGACCTTTTTTTCATAATGTCATTGCATTGATGTCTTAACCAGGTTAATATGGCTAAAAGCCTAATATTTGGAAGTGGAAAGCAATCACAGTTGTGACTGGACCAGTGAACAAGATAATCTGTTAATTTCCAAAGGGGCTTAGCTTGTTGGTTTCTAATTCAAGTAGCAGGTTTTCGGCGAGACCAGTTCAATACCTTACAGTAAAGTACAAGTGATAAAAATTCCAGAAACAAGAAAACAAGCTAATAAATAAATAACCCAAATTTACACCTTCCTGTTTGCTTTTTTCCATACTCTTGTTCCTCTTGGACTGGGGAGTTCCTTGGGGTAACAGGACGTTTGGGAATGAAAATGTTACTGAATAGCTTTTGGTCAATGAGCCTTCGTGTATCAAGGTCACAATCTGCCTCTCTTCTCTTTTGAAGTGTGTAAGTGATCCCTTGAGGAGTGGAGTAGCAAAGTTCATATAGGCTTGCAAGATCACTGCTTCTACTGTATGTGTGCTCTATGGTTAAACAAGCTTCACCCAGTGCTTGAGTTCAATGACTGTGTTCTTTTGACTAACAAGCCATTTGAGTATTCATCAGTATTATGCACTACAGAACACTATGAAGGCTCTCTCCTGTAATTGTCGTAGTTATATTCACTGTACAAGTTTTACTTGTGCATGGAGGGCTGTTAGTTTAGCATATGTGTGGATTTAGCTATACTTAGGGTAGTAATGGAAGATGTAGCCTCAGGGGCTTCTTGGCCTGAAGACTTATGGTTTAATGAGCATCATTTAGACGAAAAAATGACAGCTCAGAGATTTTCTCAACCTATGATTTACTGAATTGCAAAGAAATATGTGGAATACATGTTACCCTAGAGCGAATATTGAGAGTACATAGTAAAAATGCATTACGCTTTTAGATTTGAATTTCAAAATTATAGAGATTTACACTGAATAAAGATAAACATGTGACGATTAAGTCATCATGCCATGTAAGCAGGGAATACAGATCAGATGACATTATTGACCTTTTCTATGGTTACGTTAATAAACATGTATTCAAAAGAAGCTTCGAATTCTGGTTCAAAGCAGAAAAAAAACAACAGTCTACTTTAATTGTTTTGTTGATCCATCCATTTACTCAGATCTCATCAAGTACAAACTCTTGCTCCTTTTAATAATTGCTTTGTCTGATGCTGTTAAAGTGATACATATGCACTTATATAAAATGGTTTTGTAATCTGAAATCCTGGTTTTGCTGGGATTTTCAATATTTCATGGCAGTAAAGATGGTACAAGGTGTTCTTCCATTTGTTCTTCTACATGCCTTGGTAATGCAGAAATCAAGTGACCACTGATTGTTTGAAATGTAGCTGTAAAGACAAAATATTTGACAATCCTGACTGGCTTCATGTTAAAAGCCCTCACTAGACCACTAGTTACATGATTAAGAAACCGCTGTTCCATGTTATGATCCCAAATGAGTAATGGAATGGACAGATTTGAAGGTCTAGACTTAGTTCGGTTCAGCTCCGTTTTATTTATATAGTGCCAAATCACAACACCGGTGATTTTGTTGTAAGAGACAAATTTACTGTCAATTATACCAGCAATAGAGAAAGATGTAGTTTTTAAATGTCTGCTTTAGTGTTAGTAACATACAATGAGTGCTACCTCAGTAATGGTGATTGCAACTACTAGGGCCACTTTGGTTAAGCTATTACTGTAGTGATGACTATTGATATAAATTGATTGATTTCAATTAAATATTATGTATGATTTTAAAGACAAGTAGTATGCCTCACATTTGTTCAGCTAATTTATATCTCTGCAAAATAGACCACACCAGTTTTTGAGATAATTTAGCTAACATGCCTGGCTCATAATGGTAATCCGATAATCTTATGTAAAAACCTAATAAGCAACCAGTGCATTAGATTAGGGGTGCAAAACATGCAGACTTGGACCTAGCAATAGTCCAAAAGAGGGTTTGCTTTGGTGCACCACATGACTTTGCAATTTAGAAATTGTCTGACATAAAATAGTTTTGATAAGTTACAAAAATTCTAGATTTGAAAGTTTTATTAATTCAAATCTACTGGTAATGACAGTCTTAATTCCAAGTAATCTTAGCAGACAGCCATCTCCACACTAGCTAATACAAGTGAGTTGGTGTGTAGATGTGTGGCTGTCTGTCTCTCTATGTTAGGCCTCTAATGGACCGATGACCTGTCTAGGGTGTACCCCGCCTGTGACAGCAAGGACAGGCTCCAGGCTTCCCACAAACCTAAGCTGTACAAGCGATCAAGAAAATGGATGGATCTTATTGTTTTGGGTGAATTCCTATTCAAGGCCACATGTTATTTTGCCCACCACAGACAATGTCACTCAGTGGGGGGAATAGTACATGCAGTTTGGTCATGTGTTTTCACGATAGGCAGTGATTACATGTGGGACACCAGTGAGGGATGATGATGATGATGCGCAACAAACTCTTTGTGGTAGGTGAGGATGCCTGAACAGAGTGGACTGAGATCTTATGGAGTAAAATGAATTTTGTGTGTGTGTTAAGCCTTTGGTGAAGTGCCCTTTTTGCCGGTGCAAAGAAAAAGATGACTTTGTAGTTATGTGTGAAGGAGGTAAGCTGTCTGTTTGCTGCCCTTCCCGGGAGGAGCTAGCAGTGACAAGGTCAATAGAAAACTAAATTATGAAAAAAGAAAGCCTAGAGAAGGCTTTGTGCAATTTCGAAACTAAGAAAATGTTAACTAATCTTGTACCTTTAAATTTGATATTAGATGTCTATGGACATATACGAGAAAGAATTGTAGAATTGTAAGAATTGTAACTTGTTGTCCCATAAGTTATAATAATGGCATAATTAATTTATATATGAAATGTATTCTTGATGCCATATTTATATATTACTTCACCAACTGGATCCTGATTAGTGGCATTATATTAAAGCTTTAATTTCTTTGAGTTGTCATTGCCGGCCTTTATAAAGTATTTCAAGTTAAATGTCCTGGATGCATTAAACGTTTTTCTCTAAGCAAACTGAAGTGTTTTATATCTTTGTACTTAATTTATCTGAATAATACGTGACTGAAATTAAATCACACAAGTTTAAATTTCTACTCCTATTTAAAGAAACTTGCAATTTGAATTATGCCAACTTGTTTTGTGTGTGTGTGTGTGTGTGTGTGTGTGTGTGTGTGTGTGTGTGTGTGTGTGTGTGTGTGTGTGTGTGTGTGTGTGTGTTATCCACATTACATTAATTCTTAATTCTTGTTAATAAAGACTATTTCATGTGAAGTTAGGGTAGCTGTTTGAATTACTGACAGCTTTCCCTAGTAATTTCAATTACAACATTTTTTAATAAATATCAAATTAATTTCAGTACTTAATAATAAACTTAATTTGCAAAACTTTTTGTGTGGAAGAAGTTTCTACATTTTTATTGCCTTTTAAAATTTGATTCTTAACACAATTCAGTACATTTTCTTTAAATTTTCGGTGTCAGTGTCTTTTTTTGATATTCCAGAAACAACCCAGTTAAGTACAATAATAAATGGATAAAAAGTAGTATAATAAATAATAAAATGTGAATTTTAAAAATCCTCCTTTAAACCTGTTATTTTTCCATTTTTTTATTTTGACAGGAGATAGAATATATTATGTAACATTGTAATATACATAAATTATCTCATTCATTGTTAATCTATCAAATCAGCGGGTTCATTGATAAATTACATTGTTTCTAGTTATCTGAACTGTGCAAATGGCTCAGCATTGGGTAGTTTTAGATAGATAATGTTAATACATGTGCTCAGGCTAAAGTCAGACACGTTTTCCTGTTTGCTACTTTGAAATGGTGCTTGCTCTGTTGCAATGGGTTTCAAGCTCATATCTTCCTGTATTATTGGCATTATAAAAACACTTTCAAAAGATGCCATAAACATACTATAAGCACATTGTACAGTCATTTTCCTCCTTTTAAGTTTGGAGTAGAATAGAATCATATGGCATCATTTGACTGGAGACCTGTAGTAATTTGCTACTATGGATGGACAGACTGAAATGTATAGGCAGTAGCTGCGGAAAAGACGGTGACTGAGGAAGGCATATCGTTTCTAAATGAGGGGTTAAATGGCACTCTGCCATCCAAAGATTGGAGCTACTGCTACATGGAGCTCTAAATTGAGTTTAAATAGTCTTAACTTGATATGTGAGATGAATGACTGTAGCTATACCGATTACCATTTCACATTGTATTAGAATGTTTTGCCCCACCCCTACTTAGAATATCTCCAGTGAATTTGAATATGAATATCAGCTTGTTTTTATTTATAAACATAATTACTGTCTGTCTGCAATATTTTCACGCTTGTCAAGTAGAGAGCTCTGTGTGCAGAATAAAAGCAAAAGCTCCCATAATTATGTTTACGTCCAGCGATGAAAACCCCAGGGTTGTAATGATCAGTAATTATAAATACTTTTCAGCATGTCTACTGCCTCAGCTGGGACTATTGTGTGGTGTGAAGTGCAGAGTTTGTGCAGCTTAATTATGACATTGTACATGACTAAATGTACCAGTCTGCTTTAGCTCTGCAAAACACTTCCAGTGCATAATCACACTCAAGTTTGACTTTAAAGAGCTCATTACAGTTAGTTTTCTAAAGAGCGGCTTATTAAACACAGTTACCTAATAAGCATCTTTGGTGGTGCAAATTGGTAAAAATGGTAATGAGTCTGATTAGGCTGCGTTTCAATTACGACAGCTTTCACCCCCCACCTCCCCAACCCCCTGATTTCCCCTCCCCCAAAACCAAAAAGAGGAAGGAAAGTCCAGCTCTTTATGCTTGGGAACCCTCCTGGAAGGCATTTTGCTTTCTTTCTCTCGCTCACACTCACACACATAGACAGAAAAAGGAAAAGAAAACCACTCTGCCACCTCTGTGCTTCCTTTCAGCAGCACAGTAATGAATAGAGAATTGTGCAAGCGGTGGTCCAATTTACGCACTAGGAAATTGGATGGACAGAGTGGAGGCCCACTCTTGTTTGCTTAAAAACGGCCTAGGCTACCAGATTAATAGTTCCCAAAAAGGTCAGCATCTCTGTTTCATCGATGATGATTACTCAACTTGAAATTAAACACCATAACGCAGCATGGCATAACATGCCGAATGTATTTTCTGATCTTCTCTGATGATATTTTATTTATAATGTATAACTGAAATTGTTCTATATTATTCTGTGCAGGACAATTATGTGTTTTATCAGATAATTCTTGCCTTTATCATGGGGTCAGTCAGATGTCTTATGAACTAAATAACTCCAGAATTGGACACATTTTCAATACAAATGTTTACTTACAATGATCATCTTAAATATGCCATAGAGGATTATTGAGACCAATGAATTAACAAACAGAGAAAAGTCTAACAAAGGCCTTATTTGTGAGTCGCTGATGAGTGGAATTTGAGCTCAAGCCCTGAGGCTATCTGAAAACATTCCTCTAATAGAGTTCTCTGTAATTATACCATTTCAAAGAAGGACAAAGGATCTTGTGGATGTTGTATTTGAATTTCTATGAGGGTAGACTAAAGAACAACGTTGTCATGTAAAACCAAAGTAGGAGCTTATTATATTAATTTGCTATGTGTGTGTACACATGAATTTATGCCTCTTGATGGATTAGTGTCTATATGTGTAATTATTTGCCTGTGTTTATTTATGTATAGTATTTATTCATATGCTTTCTCTTGGGATGCATTGATCATCCATTCTATAACATTTGTTCTTTATCAAGCCATTCTCTGATTTTCGTTAAAATACTACTGTTTATAAATGTTTCAGTATAATTAAACTGGTTGATGCATTCAAACAATTTAGACACCCAGTGATACCAATTAAGACTGGAATGTGTCGTGTTATTGCTGGTGTATGTAATACCCATTTATTTAGGCCAGGTTTAGATGTAAGTTTTTCTTTTTCTTTTTTTTGTAAGTGCAAATGTACTTTATTTTAGCAGTGCGTTGAATTTTGATCATCTTCAATGGTCTCCTTTTTATAAAATACTTGATGTTCAGTGATCTCAAGTATGCTTCACTAGAAGCATTTCTTTGCTTGTCCAAAGTGGCACATTGTTCAGAGAGGATTAGCTGTAATAGAAAAAGCTTACTCAATAAGCTGCGTGCAATTTTGTTATTGACAAAATGTGCCTTGAGTGTTAAAGAAGTCTATTGAATGATTTTACAGAGACCATCATCATGATACTTGTGGGTAGTGCAGTGGTAGTTGCTACTTTCAAAACAAGGTCCTCATTATGTGATATTTTCTTTAGAAAAAAAAAAAAAAAAAAAAAAAAAAAAAAAATATATATATATATATATATATATATATATATATATATATATAGTAGAAAACACATTAGCAGAGAGGAATAAAGAAAAGGGGTGTCAGACTGTAATGGAAAAATATTTTTTCCTCTGCAGACTCTTTAATTTGCATTTGACCCACCTACATACCTAGCAAAACAGTTTATCTGGAATATAATGAGTGACTAACACAGTAGTGTTAGTCAGTGTTAGTGTTAGTCAGTAACTACTTTTGGAATTCTCAAGAGTGTAGACGCTTCATTTTAAGTTCATTAATATTAGAAATATTAGATTAAATACACTTTTTGCAAGATTTTGTGGTATGACATGTATGACTTTTTTATTTTATTGTTTCAGATTTTAAAGTTTATCACTGTTCTCCATAGTAACAGGATTTGTTTTTACATGTCATTTTCTGCATGTTGGTAAACATTTCTATTCAACTACAGTATAGCTATGCTGTTTTTATGTATTGGCTTTTTGCCTCAGGTTTTCTTTCCTTTATGATTAGCTTGGATGGTTGACAACCATGTGAGCTATAGCATGGATCTCTTTGACTAAAACCTTGTAAATTAACACAATTAGTGCAGCATCATCCCGCTAATTAGCTGCTGGTGTCTAGAGTTGCTGGCGGGCAAATAGCTGGGAGGGAGTCAGAAGGGAATCGACAGCATTTGTAATCTGGACATTAGCTGATTGTTGCTGTGGTATGGACTTAACCTACTGAAATATACAGTATAATACACTGCCTCCTTAACAAAGACAGACATTCTAATGGGCAGAAACAGTTGAGTTGAATGCATCCTCTCTCATATCTTCTTGTGGCATTTGGTCAGATTAGTGTTCATGAGAGATGTGAGACTGTGTACAGTATCAGATTGTCTTGAGCTGTAATCTCTAGTAGTCTAAATTCTTTGGGGATATAGTACACCCTCTGATAATCTCAGAGTAATAGATGACAGCGTGAGTAAAAAGTTTTATTTGCAGATTTACTTTAGTATTTAACTTGATTATTTCTGTCATTCAAACCTTTAAAGCTATATAGAGAGGCTGGGGAGAAAAAGACAAGTGAAGCATGGGGGGGGGGGTTTGTTTTTTTCCCTTCATCCTCACTCTGCCGATGAGGGAGCAGTAGGCAGACTCGATGTGGATGTAATTCATGCTGGGCTGAGGGGTTTGTGTGATGAAAGCAACAGAGCGCTGCCAAGGAAGATTGCTTTGCTGCTGTCCTCCAAGCAGATTTGAAACTGTCTCAGAATGCCTCAGATGAGAGTTGGATTATAGACTGACCTGCAATGTCTGTGTCACTCTGCTCTGTGTTGGGTGGATTATACCACCGTTACCAAGTGATGGGTCCCACATCCTCATAGTGTCTATGATGTGTATTCAGATAGTGTTTTCTGTCATAAGAGACATGTAGAGATTATGAAGCAAATAGTATTAAACATTATATTTCTGATATTGTATAAAATGTACTTAGTACATAGGTTAAACAAATATATCTTCTTTTTTTTTTTTTTTTTTACTTTGTACGTTTTTTTTTACTCCTCTTACAAAATGGTCATAAAAACACCTATGGACTTCAGTGTGTTTGAATTTTTACAATTTGACTGTAGAATATTATTGCATTTAAATGATGATAAACCACAATTCAATGCTTACATTGATATATTTCTTCCCTATGTGAAATATCCAGGTCTAAAGATGCAGTGGACCCCAGAGCACACACAATGGGCAGAGCAACACTTTGACATCTCATCCACTACTCGCTCGCCAGCACACAAAGTAGAGGCCTACCGGGGGCACTTACAGCGAACATACCAGTATGCGTGGGCAAATGATGACATCTCTGCGCTGACTGCCTCCAATCTGCTTAAGAAATATGCAGAGAAGTACTCTGGGATCCTAGAAGGCCCAAATGAAAGAACCCTGCTGTGCTCCTACTCTGATAGCACTACTGGACTCATGAATGGACGAAAGTCAGAGAATGAGTCCTGGCAGGAGGGGATTTACCCAATGAACTGTGCTCCAGATGTTATATCTGTGAGCAAAGCTGGAATGACAGCTGCCCTACCCCCTACAGATGTGTCAGCTAGCATAGGCAGCTCCCCAGGGGTGGCCAGCAGTTTGTCTGAGCCTAGCTATTCCAGTAGTAACTGTGGAAGTCACACAGCCACTACTCTTCACTCGGGCCTCCCCTCTCAGGAATATACTGCCAGCTACAACGGTTCCTACCTGCATTCTAGCTACAGTGGCCAGAGTACCCCCGCCCTCCCATCCCCACATCCTTCTCCTTTGCACAGCGCGGGGCTATTACAACCCCCTCCCCCGCCTCCTCCTCCTAGTTTAGTGCCGAGCTACAACACTGGGTCTCCAAACCTTCCCAACTACAATTATCCTCCAACAGGGTATGCTTCGCAGGCTGCAGTTGGCCCTGGTTATAGCCCTGGGGGAGCACCCCCTCCTTCTGCTTATCTGCCGTCTGGTATTGCAGCTCCTACACCAATCCCTCCCTCCACATTGCCTGGCTACACCTACCAGTCCAATAATCATACCCCAATTGCACCAACACCTTTGAATGGCAGCACATCCAACTCATTAAAACGAAAAGCTTTCTACATGAGTGGACATGGAGATATGGACTCAAGCTATGGTAATTTCAGCTACAACCAACAGCGCTCTGCACAGAGCCCCATGTACAGAATAGTAGATGGCAGCATCTCAGACTCAAACAGGGGCAGTGGCTTTGAAAGAAATGCTGAAGCGACATCTTTAGCTTTTAAACCAACGAAGCAGCCAATATCTTCTGATCAGCAAAGAAAATTTAACTTGCACTCTGGCAGAGCACTAACTCCTCCATCATACGGCTCAACAAAAAGCTCTGCAGGTGATCTTAGAACTACTGAGCCCTACAGCAAGTTTGAATCTCCCATGATGAGCGAGCAAACCGAAGAGCACAGACAGCACCTCTCTCACTCCCTAACGGGGTCTGATATAGGTACAGCTACCTCCTCCATCCATGCTGCAGAGGAACAGCTGAAGAATAGTGATTCCAACCTTGTAGAGCTGGTAACCACAGAAATCCTTCAGCAAGGCTCCCCAGTGGACTGGAGTGACATTGCAGGTCTGGATATGGCCAAAGCGGCGATAAAAGAGGAGATACTATGGCCCATTTTAAGGCCAGATATGTTCAGCGGACTGGCCACGTTACCTCGGAGCCTCCTTTTATTTGGACCTCAGGGAACTGGTAGGACACTTCTGGCACGCTGCATGGCCAACCAACTGGGGGCTGCCTTCTTGCGATTAAGCAGTTCAGCACTGGTGACCAAGTGGTTGGGAGAAGGGGACAAGATCATCCAGGCTTCTTTCCTCATGGCACGTTGTCGCCAACCAGCAGTAGTCTTCATCAGTGAGGTGGACCTACTGCTGTCAGCCCAGCTCAGTGAGGAGAGTCCTGTGAATCACCTGAAGGCTGAGCTTCTCATACAGCTTGACAGTATTTTGACCTCTACTGAGGACCATGTTCTTGTGGTCTGCTCCACAAGTAAGCCTGAAGAGATCCCAGAGTCCCTGCGGAGGTACTTTACCAAGAGATTGTTAATTCCCTTGCCTGATGGGACTGCACGCCATCAGATAATCAGTCAGTTGCTCTCACAGCATAACTACTGTCTTAGTGACAAAGAGATGTCACTACTTGTTCAGAGGACAGAAGGCTTTTCAGGACTGGATGTGGTCCAACTCTGTCAACAGGCTGTCGTAGGTCCGCTCCATGGCATGCCTGGTACTGACCTGTCAAATATCCACCCCAGTCAGATGAGGCCAATCTCTTACCAAGACTTTGACAATGTGTTTTGCAAATTCCAGCCCAGCATATCACAAAAAGAACTTGATGTGTACACTGAGTGGAATAAAATGTTTGGTTGTAGTCAATGAAATGGACCTATCAAACACAGTTTCTTTAAAACCAGTTGTTGAGTACAAATAAGTGTTTAGCCTTCAGTGAGGAAGAAAAAAAACAAACAGTGATGACATGAACATGCTATATAGAGTAAAGGAAATTTTCCTTTTTTGGCTTCTGACAGAAGTTATCAGTCTGGACGTCAGACTTTGGTTAAAATCAGAAAAAAACTTTATATGGCTAAATCCATGTGTTAACTACAACTCAAACAGCTTGGAGAAGATGCCCCACATTTTTGTATATACATATATATATATTTAAATATATATATACTATTCTGCTGATCTTGAGATTTAGTTGCTATCAAGTGCCTGAGGTGGTGCTGTTTAAGTTTTTTGTTGTATTTTTTTGCCTCACAATCTTCATTGGTGAAATGTGCTAATACAAAAAAAAAGCTTTACAATGTGACAAAACCTTGCTTTCTCTTTATTATTGAACAGTGTTCTTCAGCTGTGTCTGTTTTGTGCTCTCTGTGAACACTCGTGGTTAATTTGAGCTGAATTAAATTTACTGGCATAATTTTAGTTGGGGTTCATTACCTTACACAGATTTTATGCATGTGTAAGTCATTTACTTACCATAACTTTGGTATATCCATTATTTTTAGGTGGAGAATATGAGAATATGTTTGTTTGTTTTTCACTCAACTTAAATTTGGTTGATGTGCTATAAATAAAAGTGACAGTTACGTTTTTTGAAAAAAAGCTGACACAGTGAATTCAATTTCAACATTAAATTACTATGTAATTCTTGTTAAAATATCAGAATAGTCACAATGTAAAATTCTACCATTTTTTCTTTTGATGTTCTCTATTTGACAACTCAGGAAAGTGATGATGATGTTGATGATATGTCTAGTACCTCATGAGCTTGTATCAAAGCACTACACAATACACAAGCATCTGACTTGCATTTAAAATCGCATCATCTAACCATGAAAGGCTATTTAATACCTCAAAATGAGAAGTTTCCTGCAATGAATGTTTGAGAGTAATTCTCATTTATTTGTCTAGGATTCTTTAACTTTGAAATTAGTTTGAAATGGAAACTTGTTCTATGATCAGACAATTGCCTTTAAAAATAATGGAATCATTGTGTATCTTGAATTATAGCCTTAAAGAAATTTCTGTTTGGAGCATTTTTTCCCCTTTTGGCTGTCAAAAGAAAAAAAAAAAATCTTCATTTACATCAAATAAAATGATCCTGTTGTTTAGTTCCCAGTTTGCAGACACAAATTCCTAGCTTGTGGTTATGCAGAACTGAAAGAAATACAAAGGGTGTAGACAAACATCTTGGAGTTGAGAATGACGACTGCCCCAAGCGATTTCATTCCATCTTGCTGCTGTTTTATCATTAATGAAACCTAAGGATTATGTATAGCCCAAGTTTCTTTCTACCTCAGTTTCTTTGTTATCTCTGAAAGACAAATTCATAGGGACAGCAAAATGTCAGCATCTCTTCTGCTTGTTCGATTAGAAAATCCTTTGAAAACGAACAAAACAATTTCTGAAAAAAAAAATCTATTAGCTTTACATTTTGATAACTGCCAAGAACCTTGTTACTCACCATATGATATACGTAAAGGGGAATGCCACTGAATGTCAGGTTTGTGATACACTATGCCTTTGCCTTAAGGATAATTTGCTCTGTGTTAGCCAAGATTCACCAGTGATCTTGTTGCTGTACCTTGCTAGACCCCTGAATCTTTGTCTAACATAGACGTGTGTAAGCCTGCACATGTTTTGTCTTAAAAATGATTCCATTATGTTGAAGTTTACTTTTCCTTCTTAGGCTATAACTGTAACATCCATGAATTGAGTGGCATTCTCTTTTAGGGACATTTCCGAAGGCTAGTCTTGCATTGTCTGGTAAATTGTTTTTATTTCATTATAATTTTCATACTTAAACTCGTACAATGTTTTCAATCATTATTTGCTGCCATTTATCAGTACATGCCCATGCAACATTTCCAACAATAAAAGAGCCAATCTGATAGCTGAATTGGCAAGTAAAAGTATTGAATGTATTATGTACTCATAGTAGTAAGGAAAGCAAAGCACTCGCACATTGAAAAATGCCACTGAAGTAGATGTAGATGTAGGTGGGTAGAGGCACTTAAGGACCGTATTTTTTTTGTTGTTGTCTATTGCACATATTTTATCTTTTATCTTTTATTAGACAACATTCACAATGATCACTGCTACCTGGTATGATATCATTAATTTTCGAAGATCCACATCAGGATGTTTTCAAAGCATTTAGAACAATTACAGAGCAAGAAATCTACCAGCTGCACCAAAAGTCTGTTTCTAGTTTCATTTAATCTATGTAACACTTTACAGAAGAGTAATCTAGGCAGTTTAATTAAATCCATACAAGTAATTGTAACTGGTAAAACGGTAACTAAACCCGACACATTTTGATCAGCTTAGGGACAGAATCATTGTATTTGTTAAGTTTGAAAATTGTAGACCTACACATATTTGGAGAAACAGTAATGAAGAATATTCATGCCCTCTTCACTTATTTATTATATTCAGTAGTTTGTTTGTAACGCACGACTACAGTCAGGATCGATCATGTTCTCTACATGTAATACCAATGGTAATTTCCAACACCAGTTCTTTGAAGGGACTGGAATTACCGGGAAGTTATAAAAAAAAAATAAACATACATTCATTGTAAGTTCATTAGTAGTAATAATTGTCGCATTATGTCAATTGTAACAGTCATACTCACCAGTCACATGCAATTTTTCTCAAATGAAATGATCCTAAAACATTGTAACATTGTTACATGAAATTTGGCCACTGCTCAGGGCAAACACATGAAATTGGAAAAAGTTGATGCTACTCGTAAAAGCCCTTACACATCAAGTATTTACTGCCTTTTATGCGTCTGTTTGTTTTGGGTTTTTTTTTAATTTTCTCTCCTATATAAGATGAAAACAGTTTTAAGGAAGCTGCGAATTTACCTTTATTGCCGGATGTATTTATGTATAATTGGAAAATCTCTAGCCATCTCACTGGGCATTGTTAAGTTACAGAATCAAAGTATGTTAAATGTTTAAGAGATACATGAGCTTGTGAAATAATAAGTTTCAAGTCTCACCCCATCAAAGTGAATGGACATAGCATATCTGCATGGAAGACAAATACACATATGGTTAACTTGTTTATTACAGAGTTTGGTAGAAAATGACACACTGGAATATGAGACTGAATATAGAAGTTTTTTTCTTGTTGTTGTTGTTGTTGTTGTTGTGTTTTTTTAACAAGTAGGTACTAAGAAGCCTTGAGCACGATTTACAAGCACAGATTTCACAAGTACAAAAGATCAACTGTTCACAAGCAGCAGAGATGTACATTGAAAGGGGGGAATAGTCCACTCAAATTAAGTTGTATGTAAGTAATCTTTTGTGCATTTTAGAGAAAGCTGTCTCCCAAACAATGTGTAATAGAGCACAATGTAACACAAGGCACATAAAATGTTACATTTCTATGATTTTATTTGTCATGACAGCTAAACGGTAAACATTTTTTGACAAAGATCTGATATGAGGAAAACTTAGACATTTATATCAAAATACATTGTAAAGTTCAGATGTTGTAGATGTTATTATAAATCATTCAGTATTGAAGGTGATGTGGGTATACAGTCACAACAGCAGAACCTTTGATAAGCACATTGACTCTCAGTCACTTGTATCATCTTTTTCAATATCTTTCAGTTTTTCTGTGATTTGATTTTGCTGAACTGCTTAAAATGGTGTTTCCATCATGAGTTTTTTCAGTCTGGCATTCTTTATAACCTTTTCTACCTCATTGCTACATATTTTACATGTAGTACTCATGTCCTGTCATTTTGAATGTCATGCATTTGTGGATAAAAATTTAAAACAAACAAAAAAATGCATAAAATAAAAGCTTGCCCTTGAATTTGAGCAGTCTACCTCACAGAGACTGTCTTTACGCTGTCAAGAACTAGTCACAGAAAAAAAAAAGGCACCTTGAAAACAAAGATGACGTTAACCTGCACATACAGTACTGACGTTCAGTATATTCACAATATCATGTTTCCATTAACCTTGTCTCTTGCAAGGTCCCCAATGCAAATTCTTTTCCTAAAAAATAACGACTTGCTTTAATCTTTTGTGAATTGTTGTAGTGCGCATGTTATTGTGTATATCTGTGCACTTGCAATTCTACATGCAAGTGTGAGGGATAACATTAAAATACGAAAGTTCTGAATTTTTACTTTTCATATACCTGTACAGAAAACAAACTTGCACATAGCTGTATGTATTGTACATTTGCTAATGATATACAGCGTACATACGGAAGTGCACCACATACATGTTTATATGTGTGTATGTATTGCCATACTTACAGTACAGTCGATTTAAATGTATTTTAATTTCAAGGTACATAAAGGTTATTGAATACTGAATAAAGGTGTTTTCTTTTTTTCCTGAACTCTGAATGCATTTTGTACTTAAACTTACTTGATTAAATTTGCAACGGTGTGATAGACTGCTATTTCTTTTTCGAGTTATTCATTTCGAAAGACAATGTTAAATCAATTACAGCGTGCTAATTATTTTTTTAAGTTAACTGGTGTTTTAGAGTAAAATAAATCAGTTAGCAGCAGTTCGAAACTTACTTTTTTATTACGTTCCGCCCATCAATGACACCTTTCGTGATCCATGAACATTTATAAATTCATAATTGATGTTTTTTTAGTAGAAAGCAAACAGGTATGCTAAAGTTCCACTTTATGGTGTCATTAAGATGTAGGTGGTACATGCGTGGGAAGGTTCTGTGCAATTAACATGAATGAGGAAAGATACTTTATTAGTACTGGTTATTTTCTCTTTTTTAAAACTGTGTATGCATGTTAATATTATTTGTGTGTGAGTTTATCATGAAATCTAACATGTGTCTTTCTCATTACTATAAACATAAAGATAGTGACACTGGTTTGACAGGGTGAAAAACATTCTGCTTGTATTATGTCCTTCATTCCTTATTATTTGGAGAAACATACATTTTGTAAATTTCCATATAGCTGTTCTAAATGAAGATTTGAGATTTGCATTATTTAAATTAGTAAAATTACCCAACAAAAAGATGTTTTTTTTAAAAAAAAAATTGAATTTCGTATTATCTGTGCCTGTCACTATCTGACTTCATAAGGACTGATAAGCTTGTCAAGGCAAGAATACTAACACTTAAAACACTGCAGTCTCCCATGGAGAACTGTCCTTGGAGGACGGAATTGTTTTCAGGCATTATTTAGCTTGGGTCTTATGCTTTAGCACATTACCTGGAAATAATTCTTTAGTAATTTAGTCAAGATAATTTTATCTAATTTATGGCTGAATGACAAAAATACTCTTCAGATTTATTTCCTTTGCCTCATTTATTGTGCCCTCTTTGTTTCATTGGATGGATGGATGGATGGATGGATGGATGGATGGATGGATGGATGGATGGATGGATAGATAGATAGATAGATAGATAGATAGATAGATAGATAGATAGATAGATAGATAGATAGATAGATAGATAGATAGATAGATAGATAGATAGATAGATAGATAGTGTTGTGAGCTCTGAAATTCTAGCACCAAACATGCCCTTTGTTTCTTCCCTCTGAATTTTTAAACAAGAGGCATTTGACCAGGGAAAAAAAATCAGGACAGATAAGAGAAAAATAAAGTTGAGTCAAACAAATTACACTCAAGTTATTAGTGGCTATTTTGTAAATATCAAAGATCCACTTGTCCCAGTGTTCTGTGCTTCATTTGCATTCTGATGAAACTGGAGTGGATGTGTGTGAACTCGGAGGTTATCTGTGGAGCTGCAGCGCTGAGCAGCCGAATCAGACAGCTTCACAACCGCATGGCTCAAGAGGATGAGCCACAGACCTCTCTCAAATCACTTCCTTCATAACAATTAAAATATGCAAAGTGATAATTTTCCTTAAGTAGCCTTAAATGTGCAATCTATTTAAATGTGAGGGAAATTGCCTAAAGCTTGCAGTGTGTGTATGTGTGGTAGGTGGGGTGGGGGATAAATTATGCAAATAACAGAAAGGACTCTTGAAAGCCTAATTTTTCTGTAATAAGCATACTGTTTCATTTAATTTTTTTCCTCTTATTAAAAGTGACAGTTCTTTTGCTCTGTCTGATGGCTATATCTGACACAAGCCCATGAAACTGACTGCTAGAGTAAATGGTAAAGCATTTTTGTAGCTTTTAGATGATGGTTACATTCACAAAGTAATTATGCACTAGAAAGTCCAGAAATAAGGTTTAATTACACAGTAATCGCTTCTGATGGACACGAGGAAGTGTGAACACTGCCAGACTGCAATCCATCAATGACAAACCTCTGGCCAGTTTTAATTCCTCCTCATTTGCATCATAACCTCGGCACCAAGTTGCACAAATGCTGTTAAATGTTAATAGGACCTGTCTCTCCACTCAAATGAATGCTTAAGCCATTTCAATTCTCCCTTTCTCTCTATCTCGTTCTTTCACTCCCTCTCTCTCACCCTGTTTCCTTCATAACACACTCACACACACACACCCTCTATCTCACACAGTCCATATCTCCTCTCTCTCGCCTCAATTCTCACATTCTCATGAGTCTTCACATAAATAGACCCTCTTCAGAAGGGAAGCTGAGCACAGGAGACAGTGCACGGTCACTGCTGTGCTAATTGGGAGCAACATGTAAAGTTTTATCTCTTGAGTGCTAACAAACCATACAGACAAGTATAATTCTTGCTTTGTGTGTACGCGCATGTGTGTGTCTTTGAGTACAATTGGACTGTGTATGTGTCTCGCACACACCAACAGAGCTACAGAGCGCAAAGGTATGTTCACACCACATAGAAGGCCCTCAAGTTATCCCCGTCCTGGAGGACTGAACAAAATTATGTTTTCATTAATTGAAAACTGGGTGTGAAAACTGTTGGTGTGGCAGATGCAGCTCTGTTCCTCTTCAGACTTTTATAAGGTTGATTAGAGCCAGGATGTCTCATTATAAGCCTGTCTCCCTCATATATTGTAAGTATACTCCTTATTATACACTGGCATCCCAGTGTACTGCAGTGTATTTTAAATATAGATGACAGCTTGCCAAAGGTAGACATAAGGCCCAGCGGACCACTTGTGCATACATTGTCGACTTTTTGTATTTATTGTAATAGCGCATCACATTTTCTACTTCACTGATCCCACTGCTGCATCACACCCACCATACACTCTTAGATACTTATACTATGACCCTTTTAATCCCCAGGCATTCAAAGCATTTCTGTCTCGATTTGAAAAAAAATAATAGCAATAATAATTGGGCATATGGAAACCCAGAAAATAAGTTGGTCTGCAATGCACAAATATAATTAGCATGTGTATGTCTTCCATGTGATTTCTTTTTTTTTTTGCAAACATTTTGAACTCCTAATATTTACTTTAGAAGCTTTTCAGACTGTCAGTTCTAATTATCAAGAAATGACTTTTAACTGTTTTGCTTTGGTTTATCAGTTCTCTCATGTTTTGCATTTGAAAAAAAAAACTGATTGCAAAGGACAGTCGTGACTTCAGTGGAACCGAGGAAGCAATATAAATAAAGAAAAACAAAAAAGTAACATTTGAATAAATAAACTCTGTAACATCATCCCATTGGATGATTTTGAAGGCTCTGCATTTGCCAGTTGGTCTAACATTTGTGATTGTCATGAATTTACGTGTTGATGATGGTTATGATTATTAACGGTGGTAAGAAGAATGCACACACTTGAGAAACAAATAGAATTTGAGCCTTTGCTAAAGCGCATTAATCGATGCTGACAATAAATTATTAGATAGCAGCTGAAGCGATCATAACATTTTCTTTTTCAGCCACCGCAGAGAGAGAGAGAGAGAGACTGACTCCAGTGTTGAGGTCAGAGTTTTTCAGATTCGGTGGCCTGAAATGGGCAAAGTGAGGAAAAACTCAGCTGGAATTACCTATAGTTTATATCAACTTAAATTAGTGTTGCAGCAGTGGGAGAGATGTCCCTCTGTTTTACCATACACTGGGCTCGATAACAAGCAGACCCCCTCCACAGGTGTCATCAAGTTTACATGTCCTCAGGTCAGCATCATCAGCTCTCTGCTTCCAGTTTCCAAAACAAATTCTAGGTAGCATACTGTTGTATACCTCTGTATGTGGATAATTTCTTTACACATTTTCATAAAGTAGCCAAACTGGTATTGCCATTAGAGGAGTTCTTTTGAAAAATATAATGATGGGCTCACAAATTACTCCTGGAATACCAGGCTAGCTATAAAGCTGTCTAAAATCAGTGGGATAACTGAGCAGAAGGGAGAGACCCTTTTTATTTTTCTCTTCTCTTTTAACCATTAAACAGTAATACCTTTAAACTGGCCTTAGCTCCTGAGATTCTTTTCTTTTTCAGTGCTCACTAGTCAGTATATTAAGTTACATCCATAGTATATAATGCTGAAAGCTGTCTAAATTCTGATTTTAAAGAATTATTTGTGATATTTGTTGAGCGACAATCAGCACTGTAACATTAATAAGGTTGACAGTTTTTTACCATTCCTTTGGATAAAAGTTCATGTTGTTGAAATACCATCACTGACACACAGAGCCTTTGACTGGTCAGATTGGTGGATCTCTTTAGTCTGTCTTAACCCCTGACTGGGAACAAGTGGACCTAATGGGGAGCAAAGACAGAAGAGTACATGTCCAATAGCCACACATCCCCCTGTCAAGGCAATCATGGGAAACACAGAGCGTCACTCTTTCAATTTCATCCTCTTCACAGTGCAAGCCGCCCTCTATAACGTCATTATCTCCAGCAGATCTGCAGGGTCCTCTGACAGGGCCATGTTATCCAGGCACTGGGGAAATGCAAATTGATTTCATATCAGCCATGGCATTTTTAAAGCCTCCACATGTTACACAGACTGTCATTTCAAGCAAAGATATGAAAAGCAGAGAGAAATGTCAAACTGTGGATTGACTATATTATACGGAGCGTGTTGTTTACTCTGATCACCGGCTCATGGAACAAGATACATCTTAATGCCACATGGTGAGTTTACAATTTAAGAGGTCTCTATTATGCTTTGAGTCTGTGCAAGTACAGGAAATCTCCGACATTGGAATAAACTGACTGACTTGATTAACAGGAATATAGACGAGTAATGTAAAGGGCTCTTACATATATATAATCATACTAAAGCAGCCATAATAATTTGCGTGAGCCAGCAATCGACTGACCTGCAATTCCACTCAACCCTACAGGGATTTTTAGGGTATTAAAGCTTATTATTTTGGATTTTAACCCACAACTTTAGCCTTGCTGCTTTTATAGTTCATATTTCATTACTGGAGGTAACAAGCAGCTACCTGGAATTGGCTACAATTTAACTTTGAGATGTTGCCCACAGACGATGCTGAAGATTAAGCAAACCGCATTTTTCAGCTGTTTGGTGCATAAGACAATTTCCCAAAACCAAATTTTCTCCATATCAATGCTTTCTGTATATCTGTAAAACAGTAACCTAGGGTTTGATTTTGGTTTAATTGGATTTGATGAGTTTACCCATTTTTATGCTCAACTAGAATTTATTTTGATCACAAAACGATTGCAAGGGTGTTGTGTTGATCCCGAGCTTCAAATCAAGTCTAATTCAACTGTGCTTAAAGGTTGAGCACATGGATCAGATGTCAGTTGTTGTGTTAGCTTTTCTCTGTTGCGCCTGCACCAGTCATTGCAAGTCTAAGATAAATAACAACTAATTGTTGCTTTCAAAAATGGTTTGTTTTCAACCATTTCCCATTTCAAGTATAGTTGCTGTCAGGTGAAATAGACTATGGAGGTCAGGGGGAGATAAGGAGGAAGAGGAGAAAGCAGATGGCTACAGATGAAGGCCAAAAGCAATTGAGAAGTTTGTCAAAATTTGATGACATAAGCAATCTGTAAGCAGTTATTGCACCCACGCTTGAGGTGCAGAGAAACATATTGAAATTACAAAAAAACACTGCAGCTGCCAGCACACTGCCAGGAATGATTGCCCCGAGTGTTTTTTTCTTGCCTTGCTTTTCTCTTTCTGTCCCTTAAACCCCCCTCTCTCTCCACCCTTTCTTCACATGCATGGCTGTCTGCCAGATGTGAAGAGAGGCATATCTGGATTTAATGATATTACAAATGCTTTTCTTTATGCTCAATAATAACTCCATTTTGATTGGTACAGGGCTGCCAGGGCCTTATCTAGATACAAATAGAGTTGTCTGTCATCGAGCATTGAGTCATCAATTTAGCTGGTGATGAGGCTCGTTTGCCATACCTAATCATCTGTCACGTTGGCAACCTTCTGAGGCTGATCAGATAGCACTTGTAAATACTTCACGGCAACAACCATCACAACACGAGCTTTCAGGGAAAATTGAGTGGGTCCCATTACAGCTTGCACTCTTAGCAATGTCCGCGGTTCCTTTGTACATAAAGCAAAGCCTGGAATAAATCATAGCGTACACCCACATTTCTATTGATTAAAACTATTCACATGCCTGCATCTGGTGAATTGTCCACAGAATAAAGAGCAGCTTTATATTTTGTCCTGTCAAAATGTTAGGTCATTCTATCAAGGCCAGTCAGTTCTATACAATAGCACAGTAAGTCTTCTGTTGAAAAACACCAAGAGCCAAAGAATGAATTTTTTGTATTTCCAGCAATACGAACCAGCTAGGAAATAAGAGTTGTTTTATTTTGACAACTAGATATTATAGCTTTATTGTGAGTGAATCATAAAAGTCTGCTATATTTTAGATCAGGTCATTTCTCGGCCAAATGTGCATAAAGGACAAAATTAGGAAGACTGTTCTGTTGTGCATGATCAGATATCCAGTTAAACTGCATTTTAATTTATAGTTAATGTGCATAGCTTCAAAAGTTATGTGACACAATGTGAGTTTATGTGCGACTGGTGCGGTGACATGTTTTGGCTGTTTATAACCACTAGTTATTTTAAACCAGCAATCTATTACAATATACTGTGTGTTGTCGCTGGTTACTTTCTAATGTGTCAGTATTATCACACATAAGACAAGTGCTCCCTGTCTCCTCAAAAGCATTGGTTTGCATATTACTGCATCCTATACAATTACCCTGATGAGAATTTAAAAGACCTTTGTTAATGTGAGAGTGTGAGAAGGCCCGTAGCCTCTAGACCCTGCTTTCATTCATCTCACTAACATCAGGGAGCTCAAGCTTGGCGTCACTCAAAGCCTTTTTCCTTTGAAATTCCCCAGGCAGACCCACAAATTAAGCTCACTTCTGTTTGACCAAAGATGAGACCAGCCCTGAAGTAAGGCAGCTTTCCCTCCCTTTTTTCACAAGAGTTTGCGATCTATCCCTCAGAACTCCACAGACCTATAAATCTCTTGAAAATCTCTCTATTCATTGTCAGCCTGCTATAAAGAAGCATATAAAAAATTCTTTCAATCCAAATATCAGTCATGATCTGACAGCAAAGGACAAACACTGTTTGCTTGTGAATGTCAGGAGTGCAGTTGCAAAAAAAAAGAGTTTCATTTGTAAAGGATTTTTTTTTCTATTGAACAAACTGTAACTGTAAACATTCTGTATTTCAATGGTAAATGCAGCAGAAACGCAGGGAAGAAATGGCGCAAGTAATTTCTGAAGAGCAAACTTTTCTTGCCATTAAACAGAGAAGCCTAGTTGTTTGTGCACAGTATTGAAAATGTGGCATTTTTAATCCATAATTGTAAATAGATAGCTACCTCATTTGTAATGATAATATAGTGTTTGGTTGAGGCTTGATTTCCAGGGAGGAAAAAAAAGCCAGACTTTTTCTACGAGCTGGTGGGTAGAATGTATTGATTGAGGATTGTGCAGCTTGCAAGTAAATATTCATTATAAAGTATGATTTTGAAATCGAAAACTTAGCACAGATATATTGTATTTCTGTGATTTAAAAGAAGCACAAAGTTAAGGTTATATCTTCAGAGAGCAGGGTGTATCTGTGGCCAAACCTCCCCAACTTAAGAGAACATCTCATGACAAGCAATCACTCTTAATAGGATTCTTCTCCTTGAGAAAGATTCAAAAGGAAAGATTATCTGAATCTATTCTGAGCACATTCAAAGGCAAGGGACCATGCACTCCCCTTGCGAGTTCATTATCATTCTCAGGTTATCCCAGGCCCAGTGAATCTGGAACGCAAATGAATTAGTGAGAATTAAGAAGTCTCTGTGGTCTGAAACCTCTCCAAATCTCCTCCAAGATGAAAGGTACATAGCCATGGCTTATGCACCGTCGCTCTTCTCACCTGAGCCCCCACAGTAGTCCTATATCTACAGACCTACCCCACAACACCAGACGCCCCCGCTACATACCCCCGCCCTGTCTCAGAAAATGGAAATGGTACAGGCAGTTAATGTTGCCTAACATCTCCTGACCGCAGGTTTTGTCGTGAGGGAAAAGTTGAGCGAGGCTGCAAGACTGAGACTACCATTGCTGGCGATTAATTACAGCACTGTGGTGCTGGCACTTAGGCAGAGCTGATCCCTCTACAGGCAGGGCTTCTTCTCATCTCCCCTCTGTAGCTTTCAAAGGACTCTCTACTGCCTGCAAGACTGAACCTAGGCCAGGTAAGAAAGATGCCATGGTTCCTCAGTGACTGTACTTCACATATTTCAATGGGACTTCAGTTGTAGATTGTGTTAGTATCACTCCCCCCTGCCCAGTGAGTTATCACGAGCCATAACAAAGCTGATAATTGGTAAAGTTTTACAAAGGCTAATAGATAAAACAGTTGTGAAACATACAGAGTTAGAAATTTTTCTTAACTGATTTTGTGAAATCATTTTTTGTAATGTTTATCCATGTTTGCCTCACACCAAATTCTCACAAGTTCTCTGTGACCATTTTCTCTGACAAAATGGATGAAATGTAGTAATGGTCTGTCTGTGCACAGTATTTTTTCCCTCCTTCCCAACCTATCAGACCGGCCTTTGTAACAGACTGCAGAGGCTGCGTCTCTCTCTCTCAGCTCATTCAGCATCACACTCTGCCCTTGTGCTGGACATCAAATGACCAGCTCACCCCCTGAGGAGCTCTCAAGTTTCTTCATTTCAGCAGCCGCCTGGCTCTCCCCTGGTCAGCAGCCGGCCACGCGGGGAGAGGGGACATCTGCCTGTCTGAGGATAAGGGACAGGCTGGCTCACTATCCGTCTGTCAGCCCCTCAGACTGGACCCCTCACGTCACTGCTCCACTCCCTCCTTGTTATTCTGGAGAGAACGCAGAGATCTGATATGCGGCATTGTTTGTGGCAGACTGGTCAGAAAGACAGAGGGGGCTAAGGCTAATGCACTGTAGGCAGTATCTGCAACAGGAAACATCAGTGTTTGATACAAGTTGCTCACAACACACACAGTAAATAACTGAACAGGAAATTTGTTGTATGTTTAGTCTGTGTTCAAATGTGCTCAAACGGGTAATAATTGTCAAGAGTGTTCAAATTTTTGGGGATCTATATGAAACACAGCTACCTTTATATGCCAATGTAAACATGGCACATTAATGTTTATTCCATAATGATTATCTCGATCCAACTACAAGCAGTCTCTCCATCCCTTTCTGTCAAAGATAGGCAGAGAGATCAATAGACATATTTGCATAAAAATCTATTTCACCTAACTGTTAGTGTCAAGTCCGTGCTCTCTGGATAAAGATGCCTTTGGCCTTCGCTCCATTCTAACCTGCAAAGTAATTTATTTGCTTTCTAAACTTAATATTTGTTTTCTTCCATGGCTGATTTATAAATGAGGTTAGAGTGCATTAGCATGTGGCTAAACTGAGGAGTCTCAATGAAAACACGGACCAGTATTAATTATCTCGCAACCTTCTCCGCAACTCTGTGGCTATTTGGATTATATGGAAACAAATTTTCTGTAATTTGTGAATCTCTACCTTGCTGTACATACTGTTCCTTTCTGCATTGCAATTACCAAGAACTGAGGCGTAAGATGTGACACTCCACTGCTCAGAGAGAAGTGTACTGTAAATGATCCTGTATGTTTAACTGTTGGCCAGCAGCCACATCTATGAGGTGAGGAGGACCGCTCCAAAGAGCCCACACCTCGTGGACTGAGCCGGAGGTGAAGGAGAGAGTATCACACTCTCCTTGTCAGCTGCAAGGGTAATTACTGCTGGCTGAAATTACTCAACATTTGTTTATTAGCTCCCCAGAGCACACTGTAAATAGATTGTCTGTTATAGTCCGATCACATTAAAACCCTGTGCTGTCTGAGAACACCCCCCCACACACACACCCTCCCCCTGCCTACTGTTTGCTGTGAGCCAGCCTGCTGCTCACTTATTGAACAGCTAGAACCAAGGAGCCATGTTAAATGTGATTGTTTTCCATTAGCTACATCCTGTCTAATACCTCACTTGTGCTTCGCAATTACTGAATTCTGCCATGCAACATAACCTTCATTAGCTGACTGTAGAGTCCTGCTGTTCCAATAGCCACTTACCATTATTCATTTTTTTTATTCATGAGTGGGGAGTGTTTTAATTCAATATTGATTTCTACATAGACAATTTGTGCCTGTGCTTTGTGTAGTACATGGTTGCCATGCTGTAAGTGTATGCAGTGATCGAGAAAGAAAAAAAAAACTCAGCAGGCCGTGTCTTCCCTTGTATTCATTGTGCTGGTTGGTTCCTGTCAAAAATGACATTCTGAAACATTTGACCCGCTAAAAATGAATTCTTGGCCAGAGCCCAGTGACAGTGGAGAGCAATTCGTTCCCCGAAAATGTAAAGAGATAAAAAGCAGAGGCATGCAATTGGCCTGTCAAAAGAAGGAGAAAGAGAGGGAGAGAGAGGTGGAGAAAAGAGAGAAAGTGAGTATATTAATGCGAATGAAAAATGTGAATGAAATTTTTATTCACAGCTGTCGGCACCGAAATCCTTTCGCACAGTTTGAAACATTACACCAAATAACTCATTTCTGCAACACTGGACCACTTTGGTGATAATAGCCCAAATGTTGTTCCACAGACAGAAACATTTGTAACAGAGATATTTAGCTGTAAAAATGAACTAAAACAGCATGCTTTGTGTGCCTCTGACAGGTAGAGCATGGCTCCCTGGGAACCAGAGTAATAAAACGCTATCTTTCTGTGGCATTCTCCCTTTTCCTCTAATGTTACCCTAATAAAAGCAACCGCTGAGGTGACCGCGCGCAAATAAGGGCCTAAAGCTGCTGGACATCTATCCCAGCCCCCTGGAGCCACATTACACACACCTAATAGCCACTCGAAGCTTCATTAGGATATTAATTCTCCGCGTTTCTGAAGTGAATCCATCCGTAATGTGACTGTATCTGGCTGCTACCAAGACAACTTGTTGTTATTGTTGTCCCACTCCCTCCGTTCTACCCATTTTATCCTCCACCCCCTTCCTCCT
This sequence comes from Perissodus microlepis, assembly GCF_051167445.1. Lineage (NCBI taxonomy): Eukaryota > Metazoa > Chordata > Actinopteri > Cichliformes > Cichlidae > Perissodus > Perissodus microlepis. Next base: position 14,994,056 of record NC_140476.1, on the reverse strand, counting down.
CTAAGCATATTGTTATTCTTATAGTGCCACTGTCTCAGTTTTTCTAGGAAAGAGAAATCTGATAATACTTGGTGTCCTTTGAGATGGAGGCCAATGGAATAGCTCTGAGTACTGCCAAAAATCATAGCTCCATCTGACCAGGGGAGCAGATGGTCAGGTCCACTCTGGGTCTGGGAAACAAGCACTAATGCTAAATATTAGATGTCATTTTGCTTTTTTAAATACATATCACCTCCTCCCACCTGCAGGAAGGAAGAGTCCAACATTCACAGCCAACAGTCATGTGGAGTCCATGTGGCAATAATGGATTTGTTTCTAAAAGGCAACAAAGTAAAGCAAGGACAGCAAAGTCAAAGCACCATTAAAGTCTTTTGAGTAACATTTTATTTTAACACCTCCTGCTAGTGTTCAGTTGAAGTATCCAGTATAAATAAAGTAGAAAATAAATTCTAAATCCTAAAAAGTCAATAAAATAACAAAGATTTTTTTAAAAGCACTCAAGCTTACCTATTTGTAGTTAAGTACACATAACAAAGCTGTGGAAATTATGTACACAAGAATATGATATGATGTAGATGAAGGTTTTTATAAAGCATTTATTGAATGTAAAACCTCTTGCACAAATAAAACAAAGGCAATTTTTTTGCCTCTAACAGAAATTCAAATGATTATAAGATTTAAGATCTATTTAATGCTTTTAGTTAAATTTACTTAACGTTGCTATTTTGATTGACATATCGATTTTTTTTACTTGTGGAGTGTTAAATACCATTGATTCTGGCTTTGATGCATGCTTTTAAATGAATGTATTCTGCCTTTGTTTTCAGTCTCCAATACTCTGTTGTATGGGCTAGTAATTAGTTTATATTTTCCTTACTGTTACAAAGTAAACTTGACTTGAGTAGCTTTTTATTTGATTATTTTTCATGCTGTAATCATATCTTAGTGCAGTATTTTAATACTCAATCGTTCTGGTTTAAAAATAAGTCAGCAACCTCCTTGCAACTAGAAATAACCGACTGTAAGTAGTAGAGCAACCGGTTGCTCAGAAGTTAAGCGTGTAACACCCTCAAACTCTGCGTTCCAACTCTCAATTGCAAAGTGATCACACACGTCACCTGGTGGGAAACCTATCTTCAAACAATCGCTCTCAGATAGACTGGCAAAGATCTGCAAATAACTGTCATCATACTAATAAACAAAAACAGATTGGCAACACATTGCAATCAGTCTGAGTCAGTCTGCACTGATGAGCTCAACCCATCTGTCTCTTTGCAATAAGAGACTCACGTCAGCTGGTTGGCATCTGGTTTTATTCTGGTTCTATTCCCATATAAAAGCAGGATTGCCAAGTGCATGGTTTTGCTCTTAAATATCCTGCAGCAACTATTTGTGGGACTATTCATGGAAAAACTTCATAATTTCCGATTGTAAGCAGTGTGATTTTCTGTCTATTATGAATTTCTGTATACGTAGATGGCAATAGAGTTACAATTTTTAGCATAAAATGTAAAAAAATGTAAAATGAGCTTTGTGTTCTTATTGGTGAGCAGCAGTTTTTGCCCTGGAACTCCTCCATAAATGTCATTTTCAGTCTCTTTCTTATTGTTAAATCATGAGCGTTAAACATCTGAAAAGGTCATGGTGTGTTGTTCGAACCTGTCTTCAGTATTTTTCACAGCTTTTTCTGACTCTTTTTCATCTAAAGATTTGATCAATTAACAAAAGAAATCTGCAGGTTAATCATTAATTGCAGCCCAAGTTGTTTCCGTTCATATTCAGCCTTGCACTCGTGCAGAGCTGGGCTAATTCAAAGCTAAAATATAGTCAACATTACAAGAAATCCGTTCCATCACTGCTTTCACACCAATTAAACCTTAAACCTAAAGCCTCTCCGCCACTGTGATCCTATCACTGCTTTGCTCACATCCTCTATCTTGAAATAGTGCAGCGGTTTCTTGGAGAATATCAAAGTAGAGGGAAATGAATTGGGAATATTTAAAATGCAAAGAAATTCTCTTGTTTCAAAGACTGCAATATCAGACGGTTCAGGGATGGTGGGAGAGGGCTACTCATCTGTGTCGGTGAAGAATTCCATTCATCCCAACAAGGCTCCTTAAGATACAACTGAAGTATAGTATTTTGACATTTCTGAAGTGAAATAATTATTGCCTTTAAAGACCAAGGAGAGGAAAGAGAGAGGAGATGAAAGATAAAAGGTTGGAACTAAAGAGAACATTAGGGTGGTGAGAGGGAAGGCAAAGCACAGAGACCAGCCACATAAATAGTCATGAAATGAGAACTTTTTGCTTTGTATTGAAGTTAAGGAAGAAACATTCAGCGAGAGGCCAACAGGGCAGACTAAATAATCCTTGACTGAGCCTCCCATTTTGAATCCCATATTAGCAGACCAGATTTTAATGTAAATATGCCATTACACTGTCATTACAGTGATCAGACAGCATGGCTTACAGGTCAGCCCAGCCACTGTTAATTTTGCAGGCAAAAGCTTTTTTTTCTGTCTTTTGAAATGTTAATAACTTTCTATTAGTTAATGTAGCGTGACTAAAATTCAAATTAGACATAATTTATTTTAATATCTGTGACTAGCTTGTCTGACCATTTAGCAATGGTCTCCCGCTGAATATAACACTCTAAATTGTGGTAATTTGCATTGGATGGTTGAGGCACGCCTTGTCTCGCTGTTGTGCTGTTGCAAAGTCAAGGATCATTCATTTTTGCTCCTCGAGGTACAAACATCTAGAATTAAATAATGCCATTCGGCACGTTTAACAGATTTGCTTTTGCAGGGGGTGTAATTCCTACAGTTGAAATAAATAAAAGACATGTAGATTCATTTTGAGTTTCAGAGCAACTGACAAACTGTAATAGGCAAGCTTGTGTGTTTTTTGTTTTGTTTTTTTAATAACTAGAATACCCTGTTAAAGCCCATAGGGGGAAACCTGCTTCTCACATCCTAAATCCCCTTACCTGGTCCACTCTGAAGCACACTGGACAGAGCGCACTATATATCTGAGCTACTGACTTACTTTACATTTTAAACTTTACCTATGCCAAATAATGGTCTGGGGTTTATATTAAAATACGTTTTTTTTGTAACTTTGGTTTGCCATGAGTTAGACTAAATGCAATGCCTTTAAAGGTAATGCAATACAGTGCAACTAAAATTAAGACCAGTCATTTTTGACATAAAAAAATTGGCTTTTAATTACAAAAATTCAGATTCTTTTTCTTCTTCTTCTTCTTTTTAATCCTAAAAGTTGCCCAATTTGTGCCTAATCAAAGATTTACTTTGTGTCTTTTCTTCTCAGTGCTCATTATTTTTTATTACTTTTGGACACAAAGGACCTTACAATTCTCTAAACACTTTACAATCTAACACTCATTTGCCTATATAGCTACAGTCTCTTCCAGTTTATTGTGAAAAGTGGTTAACACCAAAGTCCTCTACATCTGTCCTGGTTCCTTTTATCCTGCTATTATAATTTATAAGTACATGTGCTATTTTCGTCTGACATGGAGACAAGGTGACAAAGCAGAATATGTCAGTTTTCCTACTTAACTGCGAAGTTGTAAACTAACAGATTTTCTGTTATCATATTTTATGTTTTAGATACTACAAGCTGTAAAAACATGTGGCTTTTTTTACTGTGCAGCCATACATACTACAGCACAACAGTTATATTAATTAAGCCAATTAATTATCAGTCCTTCTGAAAATAGCCTTGAAGGATGTAACATTTTTGTCTTACCATTTATTAAAATGGACAGAAAACAAATATAGTTCAGTGAAATAATAGGGTTAAGAAGAGTTAAAGCAATATAAGGCACCTGAAATTCTGTCAGTGAGTTATTATATTCTCATCACTGTTATTGGTTAAAAATCTTACACTGAAACATTACAGTGAAAACTTGCTCATAAAACTCTGTGTATTAACTGTGGCTTTTTATTCTTTTAAAGGAGTGGAATGTGCCAAGAGATCAGGTGATGAGTTGGGGGGAAAAATGCAAATTATTATTTGAAATGTCAACAGAGCTTTCAATTAATCTGATTTTCTCATTCACACACTTTCATAAAATGTTTCCAGTGGTAGAGGGTGACACTCCACACTCAGTACAGAAAGTGGTGGAGGAGTATTGGAGAAGTCCAGCTGATTGGAAACATCTGGGTGATTGTAGGGAGCACTCCCACATCATCCAGCGTTGGCTGAGATTTGACAGTGCCCTCTGAAGTGACAGCTTTGACCTCGGCCAGTGTGCATGCGTGCAGCTGCCAGAGACCGGTCTGGCTGAAAAAGAGGACAGAGCCAGACGCTCTAGGCGCTGGATGGTACTGCTGCTTTTGATGGGAGCTCTGTTGACAGCCAACGTTGCAGCAGGAGTAAAATACAACCAGCCTGTTGGTACCAAAAAAGTGACCATGCAACAGCTTTTCAAAATATTTGGGACACATTCTTTAGATGTATGCCACAGTTTGTTGTTTTCTTTATGATTAACTGCACAGAGTCTTTCTTGTTCTCTCCAGAGGAAAAGCTAAAGATATATAACGCAGTCACTGTGTGTCGATATCAACGTGTGGCTCCATGTTGCTGAAATATATGATATACTTTTTTATTCGCCCTCTAGAAATGTCATGATATATTTTCACAGAATATTTAATGGTTTTTTTTGTTTGTCCTTTTTTCTTTTCTTTTTTTTGCTCCCGTGTACAACCAAAATGCAGCATTTTAAAATCTGTTAAGTTCTAGCAGATGTACATTGTTATTCTAAACAGCTATGCCTGTGAGAAGCAAAAACACTGAAGGTGGAGAATATATTGTAGATCTTACCTGCCTGACAAACAACACATTGTAGCATTTTTTTAAAGACGAGTAAAACATGTTTGCGTTCACAAAAATACATCATTGTCATAAATGCTGAAGAAGCAATTACATTTATTTTAATTTCTTTCTATTTTTGCAAACACTGCCATATTGAAACATGTCATTAGATATTTTAGCTCAGCATCACCACATAATGGCATTAATATTAATGTTTATGGTAATGCGCTTTTTTTTTTTTTTTTTTGAAGAGCAACACTTATTCATGTTTGATTCATTAATATAATGAATGCAAGGAGTGATCAGATAATATGTTCTTGCGTCCTTGATATGCAACAAGGAGTATTTGACTGCCTTAAATTCGCGATAGGTATGCCTAAGCCGTATTAATCTGTACTAGAATATGGAAGCTATAAACTCAGTGAGAAAAGACTGCAGAAAACCTACAACATTATAGATTAAACAAAACAGAGTAAAATGGAGTTCATTTGCTTCACCCTCCTCTTTTCAGAGGAGCTAAACTGCTTACCATTATTCAAAGATATCTTTTAAATAAGGCCCAAATATGCGGGTGAAACCAATTTAACGAGTGGCCACCAAAGACGTTTGTCAAAATGATCTATATTGAGATTTTGACTGTGTAAGCCTCTTATCATAACCACTATAAAACACACATCATTCTGTTTCAGGACTGAATTTCAGAGATATGAAAATACAATAAATGTGACATTTTAAAGCTTGGCTTACTTGTTAATTACGAAACCATTTAAAATTGAACTTTAGGAACTTAGTATGTGCATTTGTGTTGAGGAATGAGATTCACTCTGAAAAGGGAAAGAATCCCAGCTAATGTGCTCCACCAGAGATCAACTAAAGGTCTGGTACTGCAGGTCATTTGACTTAACTGCAAGTTAAGTTGCATTCCAGGTGCTTTGCTCATTTAAGCGACTCGGAACCCCTGTTCTTTTTATTTTTTAGGCAAAATACAAAATCGTTTGTGTTGTCTGCTTTCCCTCATTATTTAATGTTGGCTGCATGAAAGACGTTACAGTAAATGCAACAAAAGACTGAAAGGAAAGCACATTTGCGTGAAGCTGGAGACAATAAAGACAATACCACTCAAGTGGAAGAGCTTAATTACCTCAAAGAAAAACAAATTAATGCTTCCGCTTTAATTGTCTGCTGATCATCGGCACAGAAGAAAGAAATCGCTGCACACCTTGTTCAACAGCTGCATGCACCATGATACATCATGTGTAGGTGTCTTCTACTTAAACATTAAGCTGGGGCACAGTGTTGCATCTTTATCAAGCATTCTGACACTTACAAATTCTGACAACAGATGGTGCAGCTATGTTTTGTGCCTTAATTACAGATTTAATATTAGCAGTTATTCTCGTGTCAAATGTAACAAAAACAGTCTCTTATCTATCAATAAACCCTTTCGATGAGTCTAATATAACTGGTCAAATATCTGCTAATGAGCTGCTACGAACCTGATAGCCACTGTGGATGTCTCTGTATCATTTTTTAAAGGATCGCAATGCAAATTCGGCTGCTGGCACTAATAAATAAATCGAATTTCTTTAAATTGTCATGTGGAACAAATGAGTACTCTAAGCCAATGCCAAAAATCTGATACTTTGTGCTGCGTTCTTTACTTTGGGTCTTTACACTTACTGTGTGGCTTATTAGGGTCTCTGTCTAGTTCAGTAAACACTGCACACTCCACACACAACATGGTAAAGATGGATGAGCAACACTCCTCGGTTACTACAGCCACATTTATTTAGAAACAGTGGGGAGAGTTTTGGAGGTGAGGAATAATTCTAGCCAGCGGTTGGTGCCCAGTTTGAGAAAGAGGAGGAGGACCACCATGGGGCACCTGACAGTGATGAAGAGCATGGGCACATGCTGGCAGATTCATCTTGAGCCACAGTGAGAGAGGGTTAGAGAGAGGTGGTGTGTGTGTGTTTGAGAGAAAGAGAGGGAGTGAGAGAGAGGGAGGGAGGAGGAGAGCTGAAGCTCAGGAAGGGGGAGGAGGGGGGTAGACAATGGCTGAACACAGGTTTAACAAAAAAAGCAGCATAGAGTGTTGTCTTTGAGGTTTGTTCTTCAGCAGCAGGTGCTGTAACTCTCTGCAACCTGCAGGAAAGAGTGAGGTGGAGAGTGAGAGGAAGAGAGAGAGAGAGCGAGAAAACAACAGAGAGAGCTCGAGATTTGATATGCCTTCCAAATTGACACGGGGCTTTCAAAATATTACCTGCTACTTGGACGGTGTTGGTCAATTACCTGACATTTCTCAATTCTTTTATTCTCCACTTCCTCCACTGTGTCCCCAGTGTGGTATTGTGATAGGGCTGATGCTGATCAGAGTCCCTGGCTCTCTGCGGACCAGCCAGCTGTCAGACAGGAGCTGATCTGTGTGCTGGGAAACCAGCGATGTAAAAGAGAGCATGCCTTTGATAACTGGGAGATGCGCCCTTCTAGTTTGTATTTATGTATTCAAGCTGCCCTCTGCTGTTCGCATTACCAATGACAGCAGATGGAACAAAGGGATATCACAAAGTTTTGCGTGAAATCACAACTATTATGTCCAAAGTCTGACATGTGAAATATTTAGCAGTCTTCAGCTTTCTTTCCTGTTCCTTAGCTTGATTCACGATTTTTAAAAAATATTGTATTGAGCTATGTTAAGCTTCTATTACTGTGTGTCACAGTTACTTGAATGTAGAGCAATCAAAAGGCACGTGACACTTTACACCTGTTTTTCTTCATGTGATTGGCAACACTGAGGTTGAAGAGGTGGGTAATATAAACATAAAGAGGAAGCTACACAGCTGGTAAAGCTTTCCTGCTATTTTCAAGCATCGGAAGATCTGATATAAGTGTTGTATACATATAGAGCTTCCCAGTGTTAAACAGTCACATTTTTAATACATTTCAGCAAAGCTATGTCCTTTATAACAGAAATGAAACACGTAAAATAATATTCCACCAAGCAAAAATTCTTTGAGTTTGATTAACAAAGACTTTTTTTTCTACCAATTTATCTTTGCCCCTAGTCCATTAAATATTTTTTTTCTATGACAACTAGATTATTACTGTTATTTCACAAATGTGCAGGCTGAATGATAATATGTTCCTGAAATGCAAGTGGCCCATATGCTAACGAGGGCAAAATATTTCCCCTTCACATTAACATATAATCTGAATTCGGTTACCTGACACAATTGCAGAGATCAACACTGTTGATGTGTCAGCTACATGTATGTGTTGGTACGTAAAATAGGCTGCACTGAAAGTCAAGTGGATGTTAATGCCCCACAGACCCGTCAGTCTGATTTCCCTCATAACGCAGGAGAGCATTTGTGCAATAGCTCTCCTTACATCTTTTAAAAGAAAATTGTGGAGTTTAACCTCCCAATATTATCTCTCCTTTTTTCTTTGTGCAGGGAACAGGCGTATATCCACAAGGAATTTGGCACAGTCCACATAGTCAAGACGCTGATAATCCTAAGTCTTTGACTGCTGATAAGACAGTCAATTTAACATAATTATAAACCAGTAGTATGAATAGTAACGATTCATTAATTTAGAGGAAGAAAATTCATATCTAGCATTTACTCACAATTATCACCCATGATAATGATTTCATTAAATCCTGCTTAGTTTTTGGCATTATAACATACTTGTAATTACAATAAAAGAAAGGGTTTAATATAATAAAATGCTAGATTGCAAATTAAAGGATGTCTGTACTGCATTAGAGAGGTGAGGCTGACAAATCCCTCTTTCAAAACAAATGCTGTTGACCAACACTATTATTACCTCCACACTTAATTACTTTTTTTGCTTTTTGATTTAATTGCTTCAATAAAAATAATCTATAACGCTTTTTAAATTACACTTTCCGAGTGACCTATGTAAAGAGAATTTTATTATGTGAGCTCGGTAATTACCCTGTCACAGTCCAGTTAGGGGCTATTGTCTAGCTATCCTTTGCGTAGCTCTTACTGGCATGACCAGCATGCTTAACTACCTATTTAGTGAGCTCATAACTTTTTCAATAGTTGCACAATATTCAAAGCACAGGCGCATTTGCTATTATGTAGACATTATGTAGAGAAAGAACGAAAGATAAAGGCAAAAAAAACAGCAAGCACAGCCCTGCCCAAACACCTTTTAATACTGTGTGTGTGCAATACCCAATGAAGGGTTTGGAAAGGAAATGACAGAAGTGAAACAACATCAGAAACATGCTGCGTGTCGTGTCAGGTGCAAGGTTTTTCTATTTATAAATTCAACAGTGTAAATGCTGCAATAATTTTAACTGACTGGTGTTGTGTTGCTAATGAGCTGCTAGAGCATACACAATAATTTCTTAAGCATAACAAAGTGCTTAAGTGTTTATCACTGTGTTTGTGTATTTTGTGTCACTCTTAGCATATGACTCGATATTTTTAATCTGCACCTATAAAAAAAAAATATATATATATATTTCACCAATCTCTTTTTAGAGCACTGTCCAGTACTCCCTGAATACAGAAAATGATTAAATAATTATAATCTCTAAACTGTTAACAGAAGTTATTAGAAACATAATTTTCTAATATTCTGATGCTATTAAATAAAGACAATAGTTTCACACCCATTGAGACTGATAAAGAACCACAGTCATAAATGAACCACTCAGTGGGTATCAAAGTAATTTTCTGTTTACTGTGTTCTGTACACGTTCATTTTCCAGCCCATCCCCCCACCGACTGACTACACGCTGCCCCTTTCTTTGTCTGGGTGGCCTTGTCATCCAGTTTCCAGCAGCCATGGCCTCTACTATTCCTCCAGTAGGTTAACAGCCGCTTCTCTTGAAAACGTGTTTTCCAAGATACAATACAAAGAGATATATTAAATTAACATTTTTTTTCCTTATAGAGTGTGGATATGTGGTTTAATTATATGAGCTTCTCAAGGCTTTAGCGCTCCACTTACATAAAGCACAAATTTATATGCAATATTCAAAGACTGATGAAAAAAAGAAATACATAACTATACCACGAGACAGCTTTTACTGATTTCTCAATTATTAGGGTCCTACTTTTTCTGCTGGTAGTGTTCCACAATATATTTATATGCTTCTTATTAAAAAATAAGTTGGGTAAACAAGTATCAATGTACAAAATTAATAATCAATTAAGTACCAGGTTTAGTGTTCCTCTTAGCTACAATATATATATGTTTATATGGGGCTATATAGTAATACTAGCACTGGTCATGTTGAAAGCAGACTTTCAAAGACATTTTAAATTGCCAGCTGTACTATAAGACAGCCACAGAAACGTAAAGCCTCAAAGCAGACGCTATATCGTCCTCAGAATCTCTGAGTGAGGGTTGAGTGGGGAGCAGTGGAACAGCCTTGGGACTGGGAGCCTTCTTCATGCTGGCTTGCCGGAGAGCTGCCCAAAGCATGGACAATTAGAGGGGTCCCTGGTGCCTCTTTGCTCTCTGTGCGCCTGGTGGGCTGCTCCGTAAGGCACCGGGGGGCTCAAGGAACTGACTGGGTTGGCTTGGCTGGCTGGGCCAGAGGCATAGAGCTGGGGGAGGCCTGATCTCAATAATCCCTTTGCCCCAAGAGGCTGTCACACCACTCACACTGCTGGAAGCAAGAATGGAAATGGACCGAGGGCTTTCTGAAGCTTTTACCTGCTTGAAGAGCTCATCATTGAGAGACAGAGACATACTGAGAACTCAATGTGCTTCAAACACAGAGACAAGTTGTTTTTATAAAACTGAACCAGCGCCATTGGCTTGACACTCAGCACTGTAAAACATTCATCTCTCTTTTTATTAAGGTGCAGAAATGTAATTTTATATACTTTAAATTGACCTTCTGCTGAAGTAGTTTGAAGCAATTTTCATTTTTTCATCTACACAAATAGAAAACTAATGTTTTGTACCACAGACATCTTCACCTCTCGTGAGAACTGAGACTCGTCTACTAAAAGGATGTTGAGGAAAAGAGCAATAACCCTGTCACAATGCTTCTCCACAGCCATTCTCTGCTTTCATTAATGTTCAATTTCTTCTTAAAATTCCCTAGACTATGGCATAATCTATTGGCCTGGTGGAGTATATATGATGTAGAATCACCTTGTTGTACAACTTAAAGTGAGCTGTCCCATATGAATATGGCCACAGTCAAAACCATTGGCCTAATTAGACCGACATGCCTCCGAATGTGAGGGAAAACTTAGTGCAAATGGATAAAGGTCTTTCAGCACTGTGCCGCTGGCTGTCTCAGTCCCTTAATGTATTACCACCTGCACCCACAATCAGCACAGGAACATTTAAATGACTGCGATTCAGAGGAGACCAAGCTCCAAACTGGTGGGTAACACATGAGAGGTGATTTAAGATATTGGCTGTAATGAAGCTGACCGTTGGCAGGTCTGTTCTGAATGTGATGGGGAAAATTAGGGGCGGGAACAGGTCAAAGACATACATATACTGAGGGCAAGGTAGCAAATGAAATGCAGAGTAGAAGTCTACAGTCCAATATGCTGTTTACTTCGTGTCACGTAAACATCAACCACTGTGAGCTTCGGGTGTCTGTAAAGATGATAAAATCAATGTTTTGTGTTTGTTTTCTAACAGCTGGAGTATATTGTGGTGTTCCCGTCTTATCACCTCTGACTGCTCTCTTCCCCAACATCAGCCCTCCCTTTTATAGACTCCAACACAAATATAGAAACAAACAGCCTCCCATGAGGTCGAAAATAACACATTGTCTGCAGCCGTTTTAGGAGCAGGTATATCTTTCATTCTATATTTCTAAATAATAAATAACCCAACGCAAACACATAATAAAATGATCAAAAGTGTCAGACCACATTAGTTTATGATCTGTAAAGGCAGAAAGCTCAAACTGCAAATAATGGAAAATGGATAGTATGTGGAGGTAGAGCATGAGGAGATGGAAGACAGGCAACATCTGGGTACGGCTTCTCAGAATGATGGCTGCTAACTGATCCTTGTGATTGTGATTGACAGACACTGACCACCACTCTACTGGCCCTGGCTTCTCCACACTGCTGAGCACAGCAGGTAGTGTGAAGGCTCGCTGAGATTCCCAATAAAATGGACATTACAGGGATAAACAACAGCCGGCCTCACAGAGGTGAATGTTGGGCACGTAGCACTCCTCCATCACACAATGTACCAGGGTTCACTGACTCTGCACTGTTTCGGGATTGCAGAATAGAGAGCCACACTCAGGCAAACATCTTATTGAGAAAGCTGAAATGACCAGTGGTTCTGTGAGGATATGCTCTTCGCTCGGACAAGAGTTCACCCAAACAGAAGAGTGAAAATCAGATACTGTAGCAGTAGTGTTGTTGTACCGTGATGTTAAAGATAAGTATGCGTAATTTAATCTACATGGAACTGGGTTTTGTTTTTTTTAATGGTAAAAGGAAAAAAATTAACTGCTAGCTTCATTTTTTTTGTCAGGTGCGGCTGTTAAAAGAATGCTTTAAATAAGTGTTTGCTGTTTGTCCTTGAAAATGGTTCAGCAGTATTCATATGGTTTCCAAAAATGAAAGTATATGTATAATGTGGGTTATATAACTGTCGTCTTTACCTGGTAAATATTCCCACGAGCAATGAGAATAAAGGCTCAAAGCCATTTACATTCCTAATTTTCACATCCATTAAATAGATGGATGCTTTGATACCATTGCAGTGTTTATCTACAGTCCCTAGGGATTCATTAAAGTGAACACTCCTTTCAAAATATAATCTATTGCTTAATTAAACTTCCCAAATATGAAATTTGAACCCACATATCTGGAGAGAAGTTACTGCTTTGTTGTTCCCTCATTTGCACAATATTTTAATGAACAAGTTGCTAAGATATATTGCCATTTGCATGTAAATAAAGCTTTTCCTCAAGCACTTAACAGCTTTGATTTGGATTATATGCATTGTTTTTTGCACTGCTTCTTTTTTTTAAATACTTTGTGTGAATGTGTGTGTACATGTGTAAATTTTGTGCGCTGAATGAACCTCCCAAGAATAGGAACGCGAGCCCACTGACTGCTTTGTAAATTTCACAGCTTCTAGCTCTGAAGCACATCATTACAATGTGTGAAATTTTAATCAGAGATGTTGTGAAGAAACAGAGATCAGCCGACGAACATAATTAATGTCCTCTGTCATAGAGATTATGATGGCAAATTTGAATGTGCAAGTGTTTTAAAGAGCAAGGGGAAATGCATTAACTAAATTACATAGCATGACATGAATAAGCCATCATGCTTTTCTGTCAGTTTATGTATGCTCAGATATCCTTTATTATATAGGATGCCATTACTTCCCTTTTAATTGAACAGTGTTTTGTTTGGCACAGGCCTACTGAACTTTGCATCAGTCATGCATAAATTTTATGCATGGCTTCCTCATACGTGTCCCAATCAAAGCAGATTTACACAGAGCAAGACGCAACACGTGACTGGGTGTAGGTTGAGCATATGATGAGCCAAAACAGAAATCAAAAAGAAAAAAGCTTTTGCGCGCTCAAATTAATTTTAAATAAACTCTAAAAGCACTTTAAAATAGAATTATGATGATAACTTATCTATAAATGGGTTAATAAAATATTTCATTGCTATACTAAGCCACAGCTTTATTGTAAGAGTTGCTGTTGCCAGGACAATTTGTTTTATAATGCTTACTTGCTCATTAAAATGCAAATTGTGCATATGCTTTCATTTTCCAGTACAATAATCCAGACTCAGACTGTTTATCCAATCATCAACTTCACTATAAAGACAAGCTGGGGTTTACAGGGTGCTGCCGCTAAGACCAGGCATATGCACGGACAAATGCACCCACTTGCCCTCGCGCACACATATTCACACACTCATACACATACAAAAATTTATATAGTTTGAAGTTTAGTGCAAAAGTACTCAAAGTACTTCAGAACTATACTTGACTGAAGCACAATTCAGTACTCACTGTGAAGGACCAAGTTTTATGCAATTCTGGAAATATTTGTGCATTTCATGAGTCCTGCAAAATAGTTTTTTCTCTTAAAATAGAGGTTGTTCATTTGAAGAGTCCTAGCAATCGCATTTTGTGCCGGTGAGAGAAAATAAGCTAAAGCTGGCCCAATGCATAATGACATGCAGAGAGATAATGCCGCTAAGTTATCCCAATGGTCACATTGTGGGTGTCGTTAATGTGCTGTTAATGTGTGTATGAGAGACAGAGCGAGTAAGAGAGTTGCTGCAAGGAAAGACTGCACACCTGGCATTCTGCCCAACAGTTGCCAAGGCCATACTCTTGTTTCTGTCACCACCGTTTGTTTCACAAGCCTCCTAATCAATTGGAATGCAGCCCCTGAAATAGAACTTGGCACCAGACTCAACTCCTCTATTGTGCCTGCTGGTCAATGCTCAGAGAATACCACCCGTCACTCATGTCACTTTCCAATTTCCCCCTTTAACATGGAAAGCGGGGAAGACATTAAACAAATTTTACATTATTGGCCTGCCAGCTTGTAAGAGGATTCCTACTGTACAACAATTTACTCTGGAATTGTTTGCAGTGAATGTTCTGCCAGGTGTGTGTCCTTTTTTTGCGTATGGTTGACAAGCAACATGAATGAAATCAGAGCTGATGGCATTAAGAATAAAGTGGACCGCTTAGGTTGGCTAGTGAACACTCCCCACGGGCCGATCTGGAGAAACCTGAATTCATTCTAATTTGCTTAAGACAGCAATGAGTGGGATACACACTCAAGTACACTGCCATTATTTCATTTGATACACTATCAGGCACTGCGATTAAATTTGCCAATTTCTCTCGGAATTAATAAACAGTGAATAAACAATCCCCAGCAGAAAACTTGAAAACTGATAGGTCATTGCCTTCATGACACGCCACTGCATCAGCCTCTGCATGTTGACATGTGTTCCCCAGCTAATCAAGGGCAGTCTGCTTCTCGCCATCTCCTTCTTGGCCTGCCAACAGATTCATCTCTGGCTGGGTTAAACAGGAATAAAAACACATTAGTGCCATGTTAAACTGATAGAGCAAAGTGTCTGGATTGGCACTGCACAATGGTAAAAGTCTGAATGTGTATTGATTTGTGCTACATAAATCTTGTTTTCTGTCTGAGTTAGTGAATCAGTTGTGACCCCTAGGGTTAACAAACATTGTTGAGGCTTTCAGCTGGTGTGTGAGCCAACAACGCCCATGCATTGCAATAGCCATGCCCCATCTTGTCATTTCTCAGCCTGCCTGGCTTTACTAATTGCTGGCAATCAACAGACAATATGATGGGGCTGAAAGAGGTGGTGGGTTTCTTGTGGTTTTTGGCTCTAACAAGGAGGTTTGAGGCTCCTGCAGCCAAAAACTATCAACAATGGATGTGAATTGGTCAGCAGGAGTCTGTGAGTTACAACCTGCATTAATTGGCATAAGGGCATCCAACATGGTTAGTGCCAGATCACATTAAGCTGGTGAGATTTGACTCAGTAAACTTCCACAAAGGCAAATCCCTTGTTACAGTGACTGAATGATACTATAGCATGTAAATTTAACTACATATCTAATGCTCAGTGAAAGACAAAAAAGAAAAAAAAAACTTTGTGTAAAACTATATCAGCAGCTGAGTAATATACATCTACTGGGAAAACTAGGACACAACAGCTATGTCTTTATAAAAGACGACCATTAGCTTTAGAGGAGCTGAAAGCAACAAGGTAAACAATATGTAGGTTGAGCAATATGAAGGCTGCTATATTCGAAAGGTCCCCTACTGTTTGGACCTTTTTTCGTTGTAGTTGTTGTTGTTGTTGTTGTTTTAATAAATCACCGAGACAACAGGTGTTAAATTGCTTAATCTTTCAGTAGTATATGAAACCCATTTGTTTGTGGGCTAGGAAGATTACCATTGAAAAAGTAATTACATTATTTCAGGTGCTATTATCATCATTTATCTTTCTGACATTTAAAGACGTACTAAATGCCAAACTGCTCCTCAGAGACAAGCGCTTGATCCTACATGATGTTCAAACACTTTTAATTACAGGGTCTTTAAATTCTAATAGTGGCAATCTGCAAACTTGAAGCATAACAGGAATATATGGAGAAAACATGTGAATAACTTTATGTATATGACACTTGAATAACCTCAGTGGTTTCATTCCCCCCTTCAGTCTTCCTGAACAAGTGGTCAAGTTAAATTCCTGCTACAAGTTCTCTGGAAGTGCAACCAGCTAACATTAATCAGTACGCCTGCTGAGAAGGCTGTCTGTGTGTGTGTGTTTGTGTGTGTGCTGGTGGGTAGGGAGAAAAAATGGAGTAAGTTAAAGAGAGAGAGGATAACAGAATTAAACAGCGAGATATAGGAAAGGGGGGATGGTGTGTCTCTAGAGGCCTCCACACCAGTGCTCACCCTGCTGCCAGGCACGCTACACACACCAGAGACCTTATTTACCCATCAGCCCCGAAGAGGCCTGGGCCCCGGATCTTATTTACTCAAAGCCTGGGCAACCATCAGGTGCTGAGGGGATCTGGCCAGCAGCAAAAGCAAATACCCCAGATCAAAACCAACCATGGAGGAAGAAAGGGGAGCCCAGCCAAAGCCTTGGTCAAGTGCTAATGTTTACTCTTTGGTTTGAAGGGCTGTGGATGGACTCCATTTGAAAAACTCCAAATTGCCTCCCCCACCCTGACTCTCCACCCCACCGCACCTTGCAACCCCCACCCAACACCCTCCATGAAATAAAAGAGGGGAAAAAAAGTCAAAACTCAGATGGCTACTACTGTCTCATATCCATATGTCTAGAGCACCTGCGGTAATGTGGACTTCTCTTGTCTTTTAAACCAGCACTGCCACCGGTCTTCAGGATCAGACATGGTGTCGGGGGAAAGAGAGATGAAGACGGAAAAAAGCCCAGCTAATGACTAGCTCTTATGCATCAGTGCACTTACTAATGAGCTTCCAGGGAGAGGCTGGCAAAGCCAGAGCGAAGGCTGAGCCGGGATGTGAGAGGCCTGGGCCATCACTTCCCCGCTGTGATCCCTGCCTTCCCACTCACAAGGAGCCCCGGCTTCCAGCCACTAATGAGTGTTAGAGGGAGAGTCCAAGCTCGCGTCCACCTGCCAGCCTTCAGAGCCCAGTCTGCTTCAAGACAGTAGGGGTCAGACGCATTCCTGAGCTCTTAATAATTTACATCATATTGATTTCCTCACTGTTAGACACTCTCACCTGCATGGACTCTAACTCACACTTTCTCTCTCAGCCTCTCTCTCTCTCTCTCCCCCTGAAATAAGCACATTCCACCAGAAAGAGGAGTTTGAATGGTACAAAAGCATGTAACTTTGCCCTGGCTCCAAACCAGTTAAATACAACATTCAATTTAATAAACTGTGGACAATGTCTGTGTCAGTGGGGACGGCAGCTAGTCTATGTACATCAACTGCTACTGGGCCTTGAAAAGACTCATTAACAAGCAGGTCCTGCACATTAAATATTATGCACAATGAAAGTTGAAATTCATCTTTAACTTTGACACGCTAAACACAAATGGCACCAATTATCCCTCATTAGCATTCCGCACCTTTCCACATTTTCAGTTTTGAAAGGGCCGGACTTTGGCACAAAGAAGTTATCAAACCTAAGAAGAGCCAAATCAAAAGGCAGAAAAATGCAAGAATGAAAATGAATTATGCAGTCTGCATTCTGCTTAACCTCTAATCAGACTCAGAGAAGAGGACATTAGTATTCTTCCTTTGTCAATATGATGATGTGTATACTCAATCCTTTAAATATTCATCATTTAAGAACATAGAGTTCTTCCTGCTCTGATTCATAATTCAAATGATATGAATGTTACATAGGTATGGCACCATTTCCCCCCTCACAAGAACAACTTTCTATCATCAGTGCCACACTTAAGAATGACTTTTAACACCTTCCATCTTTCTGTATTTTTTATTTTATTTTAGAGTCTTCAAAGTATACTTAGTCTGTTCCCTAAGAAAGATATCTGTCTACCTATCTGTCTCTCTATCTAGTGTCTCTGTAGTTCTCAGCCTGCCTCAAGCCTTGATAGATTTATAACTCTCATCTCTTAATTTTCAGTGTAGCAATCCAGCAGACACCGTGCCATCGGTTTAGTCCTTCCAGTCAGATCGCTCTGACAGCATTACCATTATTATCCTCAAGCTTGACATAATTATCATGTCACCTCACGATGTATGTTTGGATGCATCATGATACACGGCCTATTTCACATTGAGTTCATTTTTCAAAACTCTACATGCAGTTAACAAACCAGTTGTCAGCGAGGACAAAAATGCAGATAATTTTCCATTGCTCACAGCTACCTTTCATTTACACCATAGTCTACATTCTGTTCCATGGATGGTGTTACTTTTCCTACGGTACTCTACATTACTCAACCCCGCATAGGCATTGTTTTCACCAGCCACAAGATCAGATGTCTCTCCTGGATGCAGGAAATGCTAGGTGTCTAGATATATCTGCAGAATATAGTAAGGGATGGTTCAGGCAGGCAAACAGTATTTTCCCCAGGTGTATTAAATAAGAAAAGAATATATATATGGTCTAGATAGATATAGATAATGCTTTGTATTGAATTTCTAGATTTCTTTTAGTTTCATTTTAACACTTGTTGCAAAAATATGTTTAAAAAAACTAATTAAGCTTATTGTTACACAATTTTTACAATGCATACTTTGCAATCCAGTAAAAGGAGTAATTCACTGGATCTTTTTTTCTTCTCTGTTTTTTAGTTAATATGATTTCATCAGTCATACAGTAGACTGTAGGACACTGTCTTATGAGCAGCAACATATTAGCATTACAGCACGATTGTTTCCTATAACTATAGATCACAAGTGTGTCCTGTTGTGTGTTAACAACTGTAATTTTAAATGTTAAAAAACTGTTTGTGTTTTTCATATCATAGGGGAATTTATGGGCAATGCCTCACAGTCAAGAATTTGAAGCAACTGTAACATAAATAAAACCGGTTGACTGGTCTAGTTTTATTTCTTGTTCAACACTGCCCTCTTCTGTTTTACATGTCTTCATAAATATCTGTATATGCAGCAGGAGAACTTTGATTTAATTTTTGCCAAATCACTTAAATCAAGGAAAACAGTATTTGATGGTGCAGGCATCCAACGGAGACTTTTGTGCTTAGTTTATGTTTTTTTGATACCACCTCCATTATTTATAGCAGAAACACTGATGTCCAAAGGCCATTTTACAATTCTACTCCTCAATTGGTCTGATGCAATTCTCTCATCAGGAACGTCGTTCTCACCAGCCACATTAGCATTTCTTACTGTGTTTGTACACTATTGCTTCTATGCAGACTTTACTGCTTATAATGTTTTGTTTTTGTGTTGTTGCATTCCTCATCTGACTGACAACTCCTCAGAACTGTTTTTCCAGCATTGCATTAGTGTTTTCACTTTACTTCAAGTTACTTTAATTGTTTCTCAAGTCAGCTTTGCATAATAACTGATAAATTGATAACTGTTGTATTGTTAGAATAGCACCACCACCTCACCACTTCCAGTAGACTGGTCCTTCTGCAAACAGGAGCAATAAGAGAGCTCAGCCTCTCTGTACAGGTAAGAATAGACACGTTTTCTCTATTTTCTAAGCTAATATTTCTAATGTTCACAGCTAAGAGATGGCTTGAGTTGGAGGCCAATGAGATGCTTCACAATTTTGTGTACATGGTTGAGGAAGGATTTGACCTGAATAAAGAAGGGAGATATTACATGAACATCATCCATGAAAGGACCACATATGCCAGGCCAGCGTGCTGGTATTGCTGAACATGTGGTAATTCATGTGGAACTAAAATGCCCTCATTCCTGAAAATGAAAGTGGTGATTGTGAGAGCCAACATGCTACTTCATGTGGTGATTTGGGACTATGTAACTTTTCACCAGCAGGTGATAATGGTGTTCCTGCCATTGTATTCACCATTCCTCAACCCTATTGTGGAATTCTTCTCTACTTGGAGGTAGAAGATGCATGACTGAAAGCCTCATAATCAACAATCTCTAAATGAAGCAATAGATGCTGGCCGTGAGGGCGTGAAACCAAAGTCTTCTTAAGTCTGGTTGTGGAAAGCAGAAAAATAATTCCTTTTTTGTCTCCATCCTGATATGACAGCATCAGGGACTTTCTGCGTAGAAAGGACCAATGTTTTTATGTTGTTTATGCCACATTTTGACCTTACTCTTCAAATGTCACAGCTGAAATTCATGCTTTACAGACCAGGCAGCATTTTTCCAATCTCCTATTTTCCAATTTTGGTAAGCCCACGCAAATTCGTTTGTTATTAAGTGAAAGGAGTCTGCTGCTATAGCCTACCTGCTTCAAGGTTCATCATGCTGTGTTTTCAGAGATGCTCTTCTACATACCTTGGCTATAATGAGTCGTTATTTGAGCTACTGTTCCCTACTTTTTAGCTTGAAGCAGTCTGTCCATTTCCTCTGACCTCTGGCATCAACCAGGCATTTTCTTCCAGAAAACTGCAGCTCACTAGAAAGTTTCTCTTTTTAGACCATTCTCTGTAAAGCCAGTGGTTGTGTGGAGAAATCCCAATAGATCAGCAGTCTGAAATACTTAGACTACCTTCAACAATGATGCCACATTCAGAGTCCCTTACAATTTTTCTCAACAGCTTTGGTCACAATTCTCACATCAGTAACATCACTTCTCATGAGTCTTAACGCAAAATTGTTTTAGTGTTTTGCACACATGAGTCTGTGTTATTAAAAAATGCCTTAACTGTTTTGAGAACTGGATTAAGAGTGGTGAGAATGACGTTCCTGATGTGAGAACTGCACCAAAGCAAACTATAAAAAAAGAGAGCCTTTTCATTAACATGTTTTTACTCATTAATATGTACATTTGCACCTACATGGCAGGAAAAATGCTAAAAAAAAAAAAAAAAGCACAACCTGTTAACAGGGCTTACAGATCCTGTAAATTAAAAAACTTAAACTGCCTCTGTAGGCATTGTGTAACTGAAAAGAAATGTTTCAGATTTTAACTACAGATAAGTCTGTTAAATTTATTCAGCAGAAAAGTTTACACTAAAATGTAAAGTGTGGTATTATAAGCAGAGCCTACCTGTACTTTATTATACAATTATGACTGATTTCAATTCCAGTTCACTAAACACAGTCTGTCAACTAGCTTCACTGTCAATGTTTAAAAATGAATAAGCATCATTTACATTGCTGTTTCTATAACACAAGAAGAAACCTTGAACACTCCACATAGGCTGTTGCACGTGGATATGAGACTATTATGTGTATCTTTGTCTTAAGGATCTTAGGCAGGATCATCAAACTGTTTCTGCAGGCATTTTTTATACTAATACCCAACTGAATGTCCTTAGAGCCAGATTTTGGTCAGAGCACAGCGAAGAAGAAGAATTTTACTAAAAATGAGTGACTTGCCAACAATTTAATACAATCTAAGTAAGTAAGTATGTAAAATGTATTTATATAGCGCTTTTGATAGATAAAAATCACAAAAAAAACAGAAACAGAAATATAAATAAAATAATATAAAACAATGGAAAAAATTAATTACAAGTTCATTTGTAGAGAAATGTCTTCAGCTGCTTTTTAAAAGAGTCAATGGATTACTGTGCAGAGTCTGTGCCTACATTGCACAAATGTGTAGATAAGTTTTGTAGCTATACTAGAACACAGTCTGTTTATGTAGAAAGTTTAAATATTAATTGCACCATAAATCTTATAGATTCATAATATCCTGTTAAAAACTCTTTGCCATACACAGACGAAAAGCAGACAGACTAATCATGAATTCTACAAATTATCCACTGGCAGGGGAGTCTGTTTGTAAAATCATTTAACCCTTGGATGCACAACTTACCAGTACCTACACTCTTCCACGAGTGGGGTCAAAAATGACCCCAAATAGAAACAATGCATTTTGCTATAAACTCGGTTGTTATTCTTCAAAATCTTTAAAACGAAGAGTTGTAACATTATCATATTTGAGGTATTCCTCATAAAACATGTTTGGGACATGAGGCCCTTTGCATTTTTATTTATTTTTTCATTAATTTTAAGAAATTGCAGTTTTTGTATCACTTGTATCACTTTTGTATGCTTGCTCGGCATATACTGCAGAAGCTGGGTCTTCCCTTTGAAAGGCACAAGTTGTTCATCCACTGTAACACAATCACTGAGGATGAATTTCTGCCTGCAGTTGACCAGGAACAGGCCCCATACGTAGCTGAAAGCTGCCATATGGTTTGTTTTCAGTCGGTAGGCTCTGGTCCTCTTATCATCAAAGTGCAAGAAACGGCGAATATCTTTAAATCTTTGAATTGACATAGTGGCCTTGTACAATGGGTTATGCAGAGGACTCCCAAAAAGCACACCGACTTGTACATCCCAGTTCTTCTCACTTCCTGCAAAAATGGTCAATCAAATGAAGGCCAGGAGCTTATGTTTGATTATATTTTTCCACTCTTTTCCCCTGTCTGTGGCTACTCTTCGTGCCTCCATGTTTGTGTATGACAGCACCTCTTCTATTATATTATCAGACATGAACATCTTCCATGCATTTACTGGGGAGAAAGTACTAAACCCAACTGCAAGCCCTGGCTGACTAATTCAGAATATTGTGGTTAGAGCAGTAAGATGGGCTTATTCTGTTAGACTAAATATTTATTTCCTCATCAGAGGACTCCTCTGTATCTGACTGGCCTTGTTAAGTGGGGGGGGATAGTAGTCTGGGTCCTCTATATCTGAGATGTCAGATTCTGAGTCAGTGCCTCTGATGGGCTCTTCATCCCATCCGTCCTGGATCATTTGTAAGTCCACAGGGATCCTTGCTGGCCTCATAGCAGCCATGCTACTTTTAATATTTAAAAAAAGAAAAAACATCAGAAAGGACAATGTTTGAAATGCACAGGAAACTATAACAGGGCTGCACATAAATGGTCCGCAGGTGCGCATTTGCAGAACCAGATAAGAAGTTGGAATGTTCTGGAGGAGGACAGACATTTGTTCAGAACTCTTAAAGATGTCGAATAAGCAAGCTCCGTAGGCAATTACTTTGGTGTTCCTCCACAACAAAAGAAGCGCCTATTCTCTGAATTTCCGGGAATACTTTTATTTTGACAGCGAATGCGCACCTGCGGACCACTTATGTGCAGCCCTGACTATAAATCACGTATGTTACTGTGTAAAAATTAATTCTTGATCCATCAGAAGTGTAAGTGGGTCAGTCAGAGTTGCTAAGAATGAAAGTTTCCATAGGAACTGCTTGGGGTCATTTTTGACCCCGCTTGTGGAAGAGTGGGGTAGTGATACAAAAACTGCATTTTTTTAAAATTAATGAAAAAATAAATACAAATGCAAATGGCCTCATGTTACAAACATGTTTTATGAGGAATACCTGGAATATGAATATATTACAACTTTGCATTTTAAAGATTTTGAAGAAAAACAACCCCTGGGGTCATTTTTGACCCCACGTGTGCATCTAAGGGTTAAAATCATTTTTTGGTCTGAACAGGTTTTAATGCAAGATCTATTTTGTATTTTCATAGTGGAGACAGAAACAGATTGTACAAATAATACACTAATGTTCACTGCACTGAGTTATATGCAGTAAAGGGTCAAATGAGCATCACTGGCTAAAAATTTAAGAGATACGTTTTTACTTTTTTTTCATTGTTTTAAAAAAAGGACCACGATGTGCATTCATATCTGCTGGGTGAGGTGACATTCTTATGTCAAGTGTCCTGGGTTTTCTAATAGAGCAACAGCATGAAGTTTAGCGATGTCACTTATAAAATCTTACATGTAATTTGTTGTGGTGGCCACATGATGTCAGCACAGAGTCATTCTTTCCCACTTCCACCACAGTGCTACGTGCAGTCATTCTGCAACCTTGAAAATGTATTTACCCTAAAAGTCTATTTTATTAATATTGCACCAGTTCACAACATTATCTAAATTTACTTTACACTATAATGTAATGACCCTACAGTTTTAGAGAGAGATCAGATGATCCCCAGTGAGCAAGCGCTTTGTGATGGTGGGGAGAAAGAACTCTCTTTTAACAGGAAGAGACCTCTGGCATCATCAGGGTCAGGGAGGGCGAAGGATGAAGGTGAAGGAAAAACAGGAAGACAGATGCACACAGAGCGTTCTCAAACATCGACAAAAGACTACAGTTGATGCAACAGAAAAAAAGACATAGGAAGTAAAAAGATGGGTATGTGGAAGTGCTCAAAGCATATTGAGTGGTTCCCCAGCAAGTTATAAGCCTAAAGCAGCATGACTAAAGGGTGGTTCAAGGTCACCTGATCCAGCCTTAACTATAAGCTTTATCAAAAACAAAAGTTAATAGTGAGACAAAGAATAAAAGTGGCATTTCAGCAATTCCACTTAAGCTATTTGTGTAAGTGTTTGTTCTTGATATTCACCATGCAAATTGGAAGAGGTTGCCAAATAGCCAGGTCTCAGTGGCTTTATACATATCAGGAGGTGCATCTTCTAAGTCGCCCTACTCAGTAACCTGCTCAATTTAAATCCACTTATTGTCATAATTAAACTTGTGAACCTTAGCTTATATTTATTTTATTCTGTAGACATAGATTTGTTTCCTCAAACTATTTAAGTTTTAAGGTTTATTGTTGCCATTCTGCACTGGTGACATGTTTCAGTGCACAACATTGCCTGGAGCACTACTGTCATGTTTCAGTGCACAACTTTAATTACACAGAGTGGAATAACATTCACACACTTTAGACCGTTTAGACTGTGCAAGTGTCATTAAACTATTCAGTAGAGACTACACAATTATTTTGGGCATTAAAGAACACAGTTATGTAAATGTTCAGAATATGTGTTACGTTGATTACATTTGAAGCTATAATACTGTACTTCATAAAACTATAATCATTCAAAGCTGAGAGTGATATATTGCCTTCTAAGGCATGTAGCCTGAGTTCACCCCTGTGTGCTTTATACCTTGGACCTAAAGATAATGAATTGCATTTTCACCACTTATATCACAGTAAGATAACCCTGCCACAGGGGGGCCACAAGCCACCGTACTCATCCCAAACCCGAATAAATGGGAAGGGTAGTGTCATGAAGGGCAATTTAAAAGCTTTGCCAAATCAAACATCAAGAATAAGATTTCCATATCAGTTGGAGTCCGGGTTAACAACAACCGCCTCGAGTGCTGTCGGCCAACATGGTGCGGGTGGAAACTGTGCTATTGTTGGCCAAAGACAAAGGAAAAGGAGAGGGGGGAGGCATGCTCAAAGGCAGTGTGAGAGAAGAAAAGGCAGAGTGTGGAAATGAGAGAGACTTTAAATGAAAGGAGTAAAGGTAAAAGGAGGGAGTTGATGATATAATTGAAAGAGGGAAGGTACATATATTGTGTGTGCAGGGGACAAGGTGGAAAGGAAGCATGGCTGGGAACATTGGAGGTAGAGTCAAACGGTTCTGCCATGGTACTGACAGGAAGAGAAAAAGATAGGGATAATCTTGAAAGAAAAGAATATAAATAGTGTTGTGGAGGTAAGAATGTTTACAGACAGGATCATAAGTTTGAAGCTGGAAATTGAAGACTGATGCTGAATGTTGTCAGTGCATATCTCCTACAAGTTGGATGTCAGAAGAGAAAGAGGAATTCTGGAGTAAGCTGGATGAAGTGTGAAATAGAGAGTATCTCGGGGGGTGAGATAGTGGTCATGGACATAGGTGAAAGGAATAAAGGTGGTGAACAGGGGTTGGGTGGGTATGGTCTTGCAGAGAGGAATGCAGAAGGATACATGGTATTGGATTTTGCAAAAAGAATTGCTGTGTTCAACATATATTTCAAGAAGAGGGAGGAACCCAGGGTGATGTATAAGAGGGGAAGAAGGTGGACAGATGGTGGACTACATCTTATGCAGAAGATGAAATCTGAAAGAGATGCTAAGGTGGTAACAGGGGCATATGCAGCTGGGCAACACAGATAGTTAGTAGCATGACTTCAAATACCAGAGCTAAGTGAGTGAAGGAAGTGAACGCAGAGTTTAGGGAGGAGCTGAGAGTGTCTCTGGGTGGTTGGGAAGAGTTACCAGATGACATGAGAAAGTACATGTCACATTCCTGGGTCTATTGACCCAGCGTTTTGAGTTTTAGTTTATTTGGATGTTTTAAGTTCTTTAGGGTAGCTAAGTTCATTTGTTTATTAGTTTCTCTTTGTGTTTTTCTACCCCTGTATTTAAGTTTCCCTCTCCCTGTTTCATGCTGCGTATCTTATGTTGTCAAGTTTATATTGTCTTGTCTACATCTCATGTTTCCTGTTTTATTTTGAAGGTCTGTGTCCTATGTCAGTGTAGTCAGCTTTGGTTCCTTTGTCTCGTTATGTCAGACTAGTGTCAGCTGTTTCCCCATGTGTTTCCACTTCCCCCTAATCACCCTTGTGTGTATTTAGTCTGTGTGTTTCTGTTCATTCACTGTCAGGTCGTCTGTTGTTCTTTGTGTCATGTCTCCAGGTTCTCTGCTCTAGGTATTTTTGGGTTCATGTTTTGGGTTTCTATGTTGTCTTAGCTCTCCCAGTTTAGGTTATTGTTTAGCTTCTCCTCTGCCTTTTGTTTTGTAATGTCTTCACCAGCCTTAATAAATGGCTCGCTTTCTGTTAACATTTAAGTTTTGTTTCATGGTGTCTGCATTTTGGGTCCTCTTCATAATACATACAGTCTGCCTCTGCCAGATTGTGACAGTACAGCCGAAGTGTTGAGGGAAACTGCCAAGAATGTGTTTAGTTATGCTCTGGACAGAGGAAAGAAGACAAGGTGATAGTTGCTGGAATAGCAAAATAAAGCAAATAAAAATGTTCATCTCTAGGAGATGAAGAAAGAGAGAACTAGCAAAGGAAACAACTAATACTGAGTTACTGGAAATGTACTGGGTGAAGCACTGAGAAGGTTGAAGGAGTACTTTGGGAAGCTGAGGAATGAAGGAAAAGAGAAAGGGGAGGACAGATGAAAGGAAGATGGTAAATCAGGTAGTGAAGGGGATTAGCAAGGAGGAAGTAAGAACAGTAATGAAGGGTGGAATAGCAGTAAGTCCAGATGAGAGGAAAGCAGACTTTTTAACTAGTTTGTCTAATCCTGAAAGGATGAATGAGGAATCGACTAGTGTATTTGTACAGAACCAAGAACCATGGTGAAATGCAGCGTAGTAGTAACTACAGAGGGGAGGGAAAAGGTTGATGAGTCATGCGGGAGTCCCATAGTAAAGAGTTTTTGAAGCTAGGTTAGAAAGAGAGGTGACAATTAGCAAGCTGCAGTATGACTTTATGCCAAGAAAGAGTTACACATAACATGTCTTGAGAGCACTGATGGACAAGTATACAGAAAGTCAGAAGGAGCTGTACTGTATCATTGTGGATCTAGAGAGGCAGACGGCAGGGTTCCAAGAGAGGAACTGTGGTTCTGTATGAGAAAATTAGGAGTGGCAGGGAAATATGTGAGGGTGGTGCAGAACTGCAAGGACAGCAAGACAGTGTTTAGGTGTGTGGTAGTAATCACAACTGGCAGATGGGTTTGCAATGTTGATGGACAGGCTGACAAATGAATTCAGGCAGGAGTCTCCGGGCACCATAATGTTTGTAGATGACATTGTGATCTCTACTAAAGGTAGGGGGCAGGTAAAAGAGAGCCTGCAGAGGTGGAGGTATGTACTGAAAAGAAGAGGAATGAAAGTGTATTGAATAAAGTCAGAATACCTGTAAGTTATTGTGAGGGAGACAGCACTGCTATGATATCTGGTTTGGAAACATGAAAACAAAAACACTAACAAAAAGACAAGAGGTGGAGGCATCAAAGCTGAAAGATTTTTATGGGGAGCAGCCAGGATGAGTGTGAGTATATCAGACAGGGCAGGGCAGGTTGAGTGGTTTGGAAACAAAGTTAGGGAGGCAAAGCTGAGGAGGGATAGTGGATATATTGGACAAAGGATGCTGAAGATGGAGCTGCCAGGCAGGAAGAGAAGAGGAAGATGTATTCTGGATGTAACGAAGGAGGACATGCAGAGCGTTGGTGTGACAGAGGAGAATGGTAGGGATAGGGAGAGATTGAGGCAGATGATCCCCTGTGGCAATCCCTAAAGAGAGTAGCCAAAAGAAGAAGAAGAATATTACACAGGAAAATATTGAAGATCTGAGAGAAGTACAGTACCTCACAAGGGAGCATTAATTAAAAATTATTTTAGTGGTTGGTGTTAATATTTTTTTCTCTTTGAAGCAAATAAGGAAGAGACAAAGCCTTGAGCAATTTCTTATTCATTCCCAATGATTCTGTTACCTGTTAAACCAGCATTTACACTTCTGGTGGGTGTATATCTCTGTAGGGAAAGCTATGAATGTAGCTGTCTACCTTCATAATCATATGGACAAAGATCTAAGCTTTTATTTTTAGAGTCATCATTTTCCAATATTTTTGGCTCATCCATGAGAAAAATTACTCAAAGATAGCCTGTGCATGGTTTACGCAGGCTGTCTACGCATGCATTAGTTAGTTCAGATGCGGAGACGGACTCCTTATATTGGCTGTCCTCCAGAAACCGAGCTGTGAAGCCAGACTACTCGCAGTAAGAGTCCCTTGTGTGTGCTGTGCCAAGCAGACAGCTCATGAAGAGATGGCATTTTTGTTAAGCATGATAGAGACTCAATTGGTGACATTTTGCAATACTGACAGATCTAACGCTCCATCAATCATATCTATACAGCGTTTGCTGTTGCTTAAAATAAGTAGTTTATTTTTTAATTGTAAAATAATGCACAAGCGATAGTGAGCTATGACAAAAAATAGGAAAAATATGAGAAAGGCAGCGCTATAGAATAATTTCATACTGAGAAGTCTACATTGCAAAGGGGGAGGGGGCAGCAGCACATCTGCTGGGACACACCAGTTTCCATGGTAACCTTTGATGACAGAGGGGATAACTGAAATGAGGTAATCACTCCATTGAATCCTGCCAGCAGTTTGACAACAGTGAGAACGAACTGCTCCTCCTCAAACTTGGCAAGAGCACTGCAACAGCTAGAGCTTTCTGCACACCTTGATGACATTTACAAGTTTCTTCTTGTGAGATTCAGTGAGATTCACTGTCACAGTTTCCTATAGGAATACAATGCTGTCAGTGATATCATATTCAGTATTTAACATGTGATAGGAGTGATTTCACACAGCAGGAAACAAAGCATGAATGTCTGGAGTAATCGCATCTTTATAACGTGTCTTTTCCCAACTTGACTGTGAGTCATTATCATGAGCTGCAAAAAACAAGCACTTTAATATCAGAGAGTGTTTCCAGCTAATGAGTTAGCTCTTTAGAAACAATTGTTACTTCACTCTCCCTTCTGCACTTTTTTTTTTGCGCCAGCAGTAGCAGGAGTCATAAAACAGTTGCTGATTATTTCCTATTAAGTGATTAATCTGCAGTCAAATCTGAAGGTCATCAAAGTGATTCCAAATGGTGGTGGGGTTTTGTCAGCACTGGATTTTAATTGGCATCATTTTAATTATTCATAAAGGTAAATTGTTTCTTAGTGGGAAAAGGTTCTCTGATGGTGGCCTTTGCATGTCATCTGGCATTAGTGATCCAAATAAACGATCTATAATCATATTTTGCTGTAGCCTTGGAGAGCCATTTTCTCTCACAAAAAAGTGTCATTCCGCTGAAGCTGGTGACCTCAGTGGGGAACTTCTACCATTAGGAAAGGATGAAAGGCTTTTAATGTCACTCCAGGTTGTTTTACATACATCCCAATTACTTCACAGCGTGAGTGATGACTGACGTTAATGTCACTTATGATCTTTATGATCTGTTGTTGTTGTTTTGTTTGGTAATCTGAGGAAAATCTTTTCTTTTCTTTTACACAGAGCCTACAAGTATGTGAGATCCATCCATAAATATAATTTGTCCCCTGGCATGACTCGTGTAAGCTTTATGCATCACGACTAATTCTCTTTCCACTGCTACTCTGATAAACAACAATGGATGGCTGACCTATACAAGATGTCTGGCTTTGTGTTGAATCAGCAGTCACAGCTTGGACAAAGGCAAACGGCAAAGCAAGCCACACGGATTCACTATCAAATGACTTCGTTGCCTGTTTGCTGGTGGCAACATATGGTGCTTGTGCCAAGAGACTGCATCTGTATTCACACAGGGCCTAACACTGGGAACAGATGCTGCAGTACTTCTGACCCTGTAAATTAATGGAAACATGTGATACAGGATGTTCAAAACAATCTTTGTGCACGTGGTAGCGAGAGAGCATAGCTGCCGAAGCTTTAGTTTAGTATATTTTTCATGCAATTTGGAGAAACCATTTATGAAAGCACATTTTTTTCAGCCTGTGTAATAGGTCTAACATTTTCACTAGTGCCTAAGGGACAAAGCACTGACCTCTGGCAGATTAAATGATATTGTGAAGTGACATACTAAGCCAAAAGTGCAGGGTGGCCCTTTTTTTCTCATTGGGGGCAGATGGTGCAGAACGTGTGCTGCCATTTATGGGGTAAGGCACAGCAGTGGGTGCGGCAATAGCACTCTGATGTTTTGCAGTACTGGATTATTCTCAGAGATAGGGCCGTAATGGTTTATATGAACGTTCAGTAAGCCCTGCAAGTGTGCACCATCGGTGCAAGTGTACGTATGCGCCACTGTACCACATAGAGGAAAAGGAGAGAGGAAAAAAAAAGATAAAGGGAGACTGAGAGACAGAAAGCGCACTACTGCTGTGAGACCTGGATTAGGCTCTGGACAGTGCATGCTGCTCTGGTGGCTCAGATTGCTCTAAAATCTCAGAGATTATGTGCAACGAATGACTGAATGAATGAATGAAAAGGCGTGTGATTTTCAAAATTACCATACAATATCTAGAAATGCATGCCATTTGATGTTGTTAAAAAACACCTTATGATTTATTTAAGAATGCCATTCTATAATGCAATGCAATGTAATCCCTTTTGATATGACACAAAGATTGTGATTTTTATGCACAACTTCTATTTCCACCTTCCTACTAGTGACAGTTAACCACAGCTGTGGAACAGCAGTCTTTGTCTGAGCAGGTATGCATTCATTTTGTTGCTCAAATGATGGATGCCATCTAAGACAGCGTTTTGAAACTGGGTGCTATTTCTTCACTAAACCAGTCTCAGAATCACTCAAACCTGAAACTACTGTAACCCAGCAGACCAATTACTAACTGCAGCGTGATCATATTGTTTGCTACATGGAATGACTGCATGTCATTGTTGGAAGATTTAATGCTGAGAACTCTATGGTGCAGGTTTGAGGTTTTGCTTAATATCACATTGATAACTGAGTAGAGTGCATTCGGTTCATCGGATTGATGATCTCAACTTGGACTTAATGTAAACTGTCATTTCTGATATTCAATATTTAACATTTCCACATGACATAATTTAATGTATGGGGCTTTTAAGCTCCATTAGCCACTTAGAAAATTAAATACATATGAATAGAAGTTTGGCTAATAGCAAGGAATTAATGGTAATGTGTAAAAAAAAAAAAAAAACTTTCTTTATTTTTGCTCTCCTAGCAAACCAGCACTGGCACAATGCGATTTTTTTATTTAATGTAAAAGTTTGATGTAATATATTACATTAAATAATAATTTGTCTAATTCACAAGTATGATGCAGATGTATTGTGAGGTGAACAAGCATGCTGAAGTAGTAGTATGCGACAGAACCAAGGCACACAGCTCGTCATGGCACGGGAACGTTATTTTCCTTGTGTGCAGCTCTCAGCTAATACCACACAATCATGCACGCATTGCTACCCTTTGCTTTTACAAGTCAGCATATATGCCAGTATTAATTAGTTGTGTTCATAGAAGTGAAATACAACTAACAATGATATTTTTACATTGGTCATACCAACGTAAGCAATGGTTTCAACCACTGTGTCAAGCCATGCATTGGACACAGGATTATATTGTGCATGTTACTGTACCTTCAAAGTCAAAAAAATGCTTTCTAAGCTAACTTCTAAAGTAAACTCTTGTTCCAGAACAGTTCAAAACAAAAAAGCAGATACTTCCACACGTGTTTGCCCCAATCCTCAAAATGTAGGGCAAAAGAACAGGAGTGTTTTCATCTTAAGACACACCTGCAGCTTGGCACAGCCTCTCAAGAAGTACAGTGCAAAGCAACAAAATAACACACCAGACAAGGTTCAAAGGCACTGTAAATACTAAACTGGAATATGATAATATTGTGATGAAAAAGATTAAATAGGCGCATAAACCACAAAGCACGTAATTGCATGCTCGCTGGAATTGAAATAAACAGGTATAAATATTTAAGTCCTCACTGACAGTGATGAAGTACACCATGTATGATCTGTGAATGTAATCATGTCATGTGAGGTTATTCATTATGTTCTCTCACTCACAATTGGCCAGCTGTTTGAAGAAGTCAAGCTGAAATACTGGGACAGATGTTTCAAGACTGTAAGTGAGGTTTTGCATTATGCATACATTTTTTTTAACCACCTGGTTGTTGTTTCTGTAGAATTGCCAAAGCTTAAGAGAGCAAGTGACTGAGTGAGACAGAAAGAAAGAGCGAGAAACTGCAAGGATACAATAGCACATAATTATGCTCCATGTCATGTTCGCATGCAGGCAGTGGTACTGAAACTACAGCACCATGGACAGCACCTCAGTTAAAGGCACCTACTGCTAATCTGTGCTCAACTTTTCTGGACAGTTTTTTTTATGTTTGTTAGCTTTTTATGTTTTATGCTTGGTTTGCTTGTCATATATACATACATAGATATATATATAGATATAGATATACACACATATACACATACATACATACGTATACATAACTAAAAGGGTAAAAAAATAAAGGTAAAAGAAAAAAAATTATATATAACTGTCCAATCAGCATATTTTAAAAATACCTGTGAAATACGTCCCCAGCATAAAATGTGTCACAAGATATATACAGCATACTAAATGCTATTAAGTAGTATTAAGTAGTACTTAATAAGCACATTTCTGTATAATTGTATAAAGTGTAATACATAAATTTAAATATTTTATATTAGATTTTACAATAACATCCAATTTGCACATTATATTCATTGATGAAGACCATACACGACTCAGGGATTATCAGGGATCGTAACATCTAGTCCTTTTACTGAATTTTCCTTGACTGGTTGGGCTGAAGGGAAAGCAAAGATAGAAAAAGAGAGCATAGTAAAGTGAAATGCTATATACAGTAACAATAAACACCGGGCAGGCTGGAGAGACAAGTAACTGCAAATCAGGAGCATGCAGCCACAGAGCCTGAGGCACCTGCAGATACAGGGAGGTACAGGGAGAGAGAAAAAAGCTATAGGGGAGAGAAGGCACAATGATAATGACATGATATAGTGGCATATAAATGCATGGATAGCAAAAAAAGAATAAAGTAGAAGATAGATGCTCAGTGCATCGTGGGAAGTTATCCAGCAGTGTCAGCTTACAGCAGCATAGCTACAGGAAGGTTTTAATACTGATTTTGAAAGCAAATTCTGTGTTTACCTAGAAAAATACAAGCTCAGAGCTAGTTCCACAGAGGAATGTGTCTGCATAAGCTTTGCCTTCCATTGCATCTAGGAGCCATAAAAAGTGGTGTCTGAGAGCAACGTTCTCCATTGAGATAATATGGTGATTTTTAAAATGAGATGGTGATTAAAGGATTTGTATGTAAAGAAAAGAGTTTAAAATTTCATTCTGGATTTTTTTGGGAGGAACCAAAGGAAAACCACTGAAAAACACTTTGAATCATGGGTTTGGAACATTCTGAAAATAAGAAATAACAGTAATCCCCTAAAAGTAGTGACCAACTTTTTTAACATCACTCAAAATGAGAACGGATTTTCCTCATTTTGACAATGTTTCACAAATGAAACAAATTCACAAAAGACTTGTTCTGTATGTAAGTTTAAGGACATAATCTCATTAAAGTAAAATAAATAAAATAAAAAGTACTTTACACTCACATATCCTCTTTTGTCAAGCCAAGCAGAAGCCTACAAACTCGGTCACTCGGTTTATGGCATAAACTGAGTGCAGACAAGCTGAAAAGTTGTCTAGATTCTGGGTTTACATTCATGTGCAGGCCACTGTAAATGTTTCTTGAGCTGATGTCACTGCTTTTTCACTAAAATAGAATTTTGAAGGAGAAAGTTAGGAAAAACAGCTGTCACACACCAAAAAGATATGGGGATTGAATGTCTTGGTCAGCAAGGTCTTTTCTGTGTGGTGCTTGCATGTTAGCTTAATTGGCTATTCTCAGTGGACTGTGGATGTATGAGCATTGGCAACCTGTCCAGAGTGTACCCTGCCTCTCGCCCTGCATTTTCACCATCACTTGAATCTATTAGTCTTTTCAACGCAATGGACAGATGTCCAAAGTGATTCTTAAGGGCTTAGTATACCTATAGGATTATTTTTTCCAGTTGCTCAAGCTATATGAATCTACTCAAGCTGCAGTTGATCCATACCGTACAAGAAAACTAACAGAAGAGTCAGGGAGGTCAGTCAAATGCAGCTTGCACAGACCCACTAACCCAAGAAAATGTAAAAAATATAAGAAACGCTGTATGGTTATATATCAAATCTAATTATATGACTTTTGATAGATTTTTGTGTGCCTGTATGAAATATTTAAGCTCATGGTACATGGTGTTTCTGTATAACATGTGTAACTGTTGAAGTTTTACATAATCAGCATTGCCTACTGTATAATATTTTACACATTAATAAGGTAAGCGCATTTTGTCCGCAAAATTATGTTTGTTTGTTGGGTGGATTCTAGGAGACCACCAGATATCATGAATGCTAATTCTCCTCATTCAAAGAAAAACAGTTCTCCAGTTATAGAAATAAATCTGTTTGCTTTTTCACTAAGGACTCGATGATTAAGATAGAATCCACTCTAATATCTGCCCATTCACTGTAAGGAGTTGCCTAGCTGTAGCCATATTTAGCATAATTCCCCTACCAGCGGTGGGGGTTAGGGTGATGAGACAGTACAGTAGATAGCCTCGGGTTAAAATGTCGCATGTGTTATAAAAAGTAATGATATATGTTAATTAGTAGGCTGCTCAAGAAAGCACATAAGCATATTTCCCAAGCGGTTAGACTCTTTTTGAAATGTTTGCAATGCTAAGGAACATTAATTCATTAATCAGCGGTCGCTGAGTTAGCTTACATATTCAAATCGGTGAAGTGGAAAAAAGCGCTAAGTAGATGTTGAACAGCAAACATTACAGCAGTCTAGAGTATCAAACATGTATAAACGGTTATTTAAGAGTTCAAAACAGCATGCTAGTTGCCAGTGATAATATGTGTGCGTTTCAATTTCTATCAAACTGCTGTTAACTATCACCCTCCACTAAAAAAGTCTCCTGTCATTATTTGAACCCCCTCCCCCTCAACCACAAACACACACGCACGCACCCATACACACAAGGCAGTATGTAAGCATATACTGTAGTGTATTCCAGCAATGCTCATTGTTGCTCCGCAAGGCTGGGACTTATCCATACGCGGGCTAAGCCCCCTGAGAGCAACGTCATTCCCCTTGGCATATTAACCACTGTCCGCTGTGTGCGCTCAACACACCGCGACAGAGGACGTCAGGATCGCACCCAACCTCAACGCGAAATGCTTTGCGAACTAAACCTAACTCAAGCAATCCTCCCCGATTCCGCGCGTTTCGGAGATGAGCCATTTAGATGCTCAGTTATACAAGCGGGATAAATAACTCTACGGTAAAGTAGAAAGGTAATTTAAAGTGGAAAGAGTGTTTGCGTGTAGCGAATTTGGTAAAAGAAACCCCACAAACAGCCAACCTTTGCAACTTGGGGATTTACTGTGGAGGCACTTTTTACTGAAGATCGCGGGATATTCTTTGTCTAAATATGCCTATAAGAAGAGGTCACGTTGCACCACAGAACACATTCCTTGGAATAATAATTCGGAAATTCGAGGGACAGAGTAAGTATTTTGTTGATGTACAAATTCTGCTACCAGATAAAGAAATAGCACAAAGTAAACGTTATTGACAGAATAAGATATGTATATACATGTGTGTCTGTGTGTGTGTAACTTTATGTTGAGATATTTCTTAAAGAAAAGGATAAAACTGAAATGTTAGATTCTTGTTTTTTTATTATTATTATTATTGCTATTATTATTATTATATAGACTGTTTAGTAGTTGCCATGCACTTCACTTGATTGCTGACTGTCAGTATATGTGAGCCATGGTTTACACTGAGATCACATCAGATCATATATATTTGTTCACCTCTTTCATACAGACCGGAAATTTGTGATAGCTAACGCCAGGGTGGAGAACTGTGCAATCATCTACTGCAATGATGGCTTCTGTGAGATGACAGGCTTCTCAAGACCAGACATCATGCAGAAGCCATGCACGTGTGACTTCCTCCATGGTGACCTCACTGACAAAGAGGCCATCAACCAAGTGACACAGGCAGTGTTTGGGTCTGAGGAGCGCAAGGTGGAGATCACCTACTACCGCAAGGATGGTAAGTAACTGATCTGGTAAAACAGAAGGGGGCTGGCACAGCATGCCCATAAGCTGAGAGGTGTCTGGAGAGCACCTGGAGATCTCCTCATTTCATGTTGTGTCAGTCAGTTGGTCACTAACCAACCAGAGGTGTATGTCCACAGTACCTCAGACAGAGGAAAACAGCAAGGCTAGTCTAGTCTACAATTAGATCTTCCTGTAAGTTTATGCTGGTGTTATTTCATGTGTTCTGCAAAAAATAACTAGATGATGGTTATTAGAGATTTATGAAACGTGTTCTTACGAGAAACAAAAAATATCATATAATACAACAGGAATGTTGTTTTTTTTTAATCTTATTGGATTGTGTTTATTGTTTTTTTCAAATAAAAACAGTGTTTCTGTAATATTGTTAGTCTTACATCTCAAATAATGCACTACACAAAGCAGCTCTGCATGAGAAGAACATAAACTAGAGGTGAATTTGTAGGAAACAGGTCTTTGACATCAGCAGCTGTAAAGTTTATGTTTTGTCTTTTGAACCTTACCTTGCAGTAAATTCTTTGGCTACTTTACAAATTTCAAATATAGTAAAATACACCGATTGTGTGTTTGAATCTCTATGGTGCATTTATTGATGCGGTGGTTTGTACCAAAGGTTTTCAGTTGTTTCAGTAGACAGTGGATCAGTCCATTGACCTATAAAATTGCTGTACAGATTTGCTTGCAGTGAAAATGCTCTCCCTTAAGCGGTAGACTTTTGTCATTCATTTTTGGCCAGTCCTGTTATGAATGGTGTACTGAGAGACAGCAATCCTGAGTCAGAGAGATTTAATACGACGTTACCACTCAGTGGCATAAATCCGCAGATTGACCACCTCCTGCCATGCTCTCACATGAGGCTTTTTTTTATGGTCAGCGTGACATATCTGTACACAGTTAATCCCAAAGGTACTACTCTTGTGGAGCTGCACATTTTGATCATGCTTTATTGTTTTCATTTAGCACCCATGTTTGTGCCATGTGAGACCTCTTCTGGTGAGACATTGTTGCTTTGCACTAATATTCTTTAGCATTTGATCACTTTAAATCATGGGCAAACAGCAGTTTTATATATGTGGATTCTAAAATAGAAAAAAAGTGTTAATATTTTATTTAATCCTAAGGAGCCTAATTTTTAATCATGAGTTTAATTAGATTCTGTGCCATGGATACATGCTTAATCTTCCATCAGCAACCATCAGGCATGTTTTGGGTTTTTTTGCTAATCATGATCCAGCTGCTGCACTGTTAAATAGATTTTTGCAGAAACCTGCAAGACAATTTCACACCAAACTCTAGGGTCTGACTGGAAGTGCTTGGTGTATGGCAAACAGGATTTTAAAGAAACTTCATTTAGGTTCCCATCTTCCCACATTGCATGCATGTTCTGCACTCTGTTCTAAAAGTCGTGTGCATGGAATGCTTAAAGCATTGTGGATGAGAGTCTGAAAACCTTCCAACGTAATCGTTAGTCCCAGTCCTATCACAATCCTCCCTAGTGTGCATTACGAATCCAAAACATAACTCTTAATACTCCTCAGAGGAATTTATAGTTAGCATATGTGCTCATGAATAAAGATGTCAGGGCTGACAGTGCAGTGACTGGGAATGAGCAGCTTTCAGAGTAGATGCATTACACGGGTATGGAGGACACCATTCGCCTGCTTTAAGGGAATAAAAGATTCATGCCATCCTTGAGAGAAGTAGCCCTATTGATGCAAGACAGCTGACAAATTGAAGTTGATGGGCAGAAAGTGGTTGCATTTCATGTCTCCAAACTGCATTTGAAGTTATCAGTCCTAATGCAAATCAGTTAATCCTTTGTATTAAAGCCCGAGCACACACTGTACATCACAAATCATGAAATAAACCAGTCTTAGCATAGGCAGGTTACCAATGTTCTGTTTCTCCCCTTTTTCATGCATATTTTTCTCCAAGCATTGGTTGATTTTTGATGTGTGCCTAAAATGTCAGAGGTTGAAGGAACTGAAGTGAGGCAGGTGTAGTTTGTTTTCCCCTTCCACCAATAACTGCGGTAAGAAAGTAAGGTTTGGATTTGAGGAAGCTGTGCGACATCAGGAGCAACAAAGCTTTATTTCTCTTTTCACTTAAAAAGCAAAAGTTAAGCAGCTTATGTGAATGCTTAGAAATTAAAAGTAGGGGAACAATAGCAACCATGGGAGCACAGCAAAGGCCTTTTGCACCAGACCATTTGCTTCTAATTTTTGTGCTTCCCTCTATGTGAAGAAGCATGACGTGCTGTTAGAAGAGATACCACATGTGCTGTGTTACACCAGCTATGATACATAATCAATGAGATAAATGCTTTCCCCTGAAGGCTTTGTAGAGCTATCCTATTCCACAGGGTGTAATAATACTTTGTACCTGAATGAGTATTAACAAAAGGAAGCTGACACCATGGAGCAGAGAGAAGTTAAATGGATAATGGCGACATAACAGCAGCAGCTTAGCTAACCATGCTGAATGATGTGGGACATGTGGTACGCTTGGGTGCAGAGTTTCATAGGTGGCACTCCACCAAGGGGACTGCAGGGCCATGTACCCCTGCTGAGGGTTTAGTGGCAAGGGACTGAGGGGACAGGGAGTGCCTACAGTACATAAGGTGTGCTGCGAGACACTTGGATGACTACTCTCTAAAATAGCACATCCATTTTTCATCACGCGAGCCTTCTTTGGTGTCTCGTAGTATGAGGTGAAGCAGATAAGGTTTTCTGCATCTGGCTATATTCAGCCCGTGCAAGCAGATGATTTCAAGTCCGGTAAAATGTTTGTTAAAACATGCTGTAACACGAGCTCCTTTCAAACTCAACAAATCGAGATAAGCTTAATTAATAACTGGAAATTGATAGTGATAGTTACTGACATAACCCTAACAATATTTGCATTAGATAGCAGTAGTAAGTCATGGACTATTTTTAATGTCATGAGATTCTTGTAGTGGAGTGTGAAATCCAATGTTCCTCTCTATACCATCTGTATTTTTCTCCTAATTAGCTACCGTACGTTAACCTACATTATATACCCTTCAGTTCATTTAACCTGCCAGCATCTGTACCAAATTAAACATAATTAAAAGATCACAAAGCAAAATCTCACCAACTAATAAATATAAATTCAGTACGGCGTGTGCTGGAGCTGCTAGTTATCCCTGATGGCTCTGAAGACACTGATTGAAGATGAAATTAGGCCAGTCTATGTAGCTTACAGCACTCTCATTGAGGCGAGATATTGCAACAGGGTCTAAGGACTCTAAACAAAGGGCTAGCTTGCATGGCCTCTCTCTACATACACCAGTCCTGATGGGCTATGCCCCAGTAATGTTGTATATTGGCTTAAGCAGAATAGCCCTAAAAGAGGAACATGTCAGATTTCATTATACAAGACTCACTAGCAGTTGTGGGGCTGTGTTTAAAAGCTACAGTACAGTTATGTAGTACATGGTTGGAAGGATACAAACAGAAAAATCTGCATTCAACAATGTTACTCATGCTTCTTCCCAAAGCAGATCAACTTACATAGGAGAATATGAATCCTTAATAAACACTACTGTGTACAAATATGAACACAGCTATGTGCATTTATGCGTCTTTAAGACATCTTAAAGTTGCACCACAGCTTTTTTTTTTTTTTTGCTCATCATTCCAATTGTGTTGAAAGGATCACTTGATTAAGCAGCAATGTTTTAATAATTGATGATGGAAACAGAATCTACAGTAATGAAATTTCCATCATGTATAGGGAGCTAGTCTTAATACAGTGTCCAGTCTTTCAAGCAGGTGTAAATAGCGTCTCTTGGCTCACAGGGAAAACAGTTTATATAAAGATCTCAAAATGAATGCACATTCAGTAAAAAAAAAAAAAAAAGTTTGCTTGTCAAAGATGTTAAATATGTTGAGATGCTATGCCCATGTTTGGATAATGTGTTGTGCTGAGGTGAAAATTATAAAAGTCCAAAGGCATTAAAAGCTTAAAAAGACTGTGACTTAAAACAATTGCATGAAAATGGACTAAATATATATAGAAGTAACACCCTTATTATTCCATCAACACTAAAAGCCTTTACTGACGTACATTGTGTGATATAAAAATTATCCAAAAAAGTTACAATTATTCAAGTATTTCCACAGTTTTTGAGCAGCATGACACATTCGCAATTTTTAACACCTAGAGTACTCCAAGTTCTACAGACATTAACAATTTCCAGGGACGCAGATGGCACGCTTAAACATGTGGAGCTTTCTTGTTTATTCTTTCGATATTGAGCAAAATGTGTAATGTATTTTAGAGTTACAGTGGCATTCTAGTCATGTAATACTGATATCAGTAGATATGCTGTGGATGGCTGCATACCCTAGTTTCATTAACTGACTCAAATTGGCATTCTTTCCCACCTGTTTGGACTCAGTAATGTCAAAGTGGATGTTTTTATCAGTGTGTTTAGAACCTTTGCTGCAGGACAAGTTACAGTCATATGCATTCAATTCACTTTAATTATCATTTACACATACCTAGTGGAAAAAATTAAGTCATGAGACACTCTGCACACTGCCATGATAACATTTGGTGAGGCATGCATCAGGGCAGGGCTTAACCACGACTTTATTCAGGAGGTCTGCTGAGCATGAGGGTGCATCTACTCTTGGCTGCACAAACACACACAACACACACACACACATATTGGCTTTCCTTGTCCCAGTGCTATCCAGTTGCCATGGTTACCATGGGTCATTAAGGGTGCAAATCCTTACTTGTTTGCATCCTTCATAATTTCTAAAGCTTTGAGTGTTCCGAGGCACAAAATAATTGTGAAATGAATTAAATGTGAAACTGAAAGGGCCTTTCATAGTGCTGGTCATTTGGGCAAATTGAGTAATCAAGCAAGTTGGTCTTTGGTTAGAGAATGTACCACCAGTATTTTGAAGAAAGCTTCAGAAGCTCTCTGCAGAGAGAACAAAACCTGCAGCACAACCCTTTGGCAGCAGTCCATAAATCAGGACATAGAGATAGACAGAAGTAAAATCTATGAGAGGCTTCTTGGCTTTTGCAAAAAATTGCTTTTAAAGAACTGTGGACGTCTAAAAATTGAATTATTTAGTCAGAACTGCAAGCAGTTTGTCTGGTGAAAACTAGGGATTTCTCTCATCTGGCTAATACTATTCCCCCAGCAAAGCATGGTGGTGGCAGTATTCTTTAGAGGTGCAGGGTCAGGGACATGGAGCCTGGGTTGAGAGAAGAGTGAACACAACCAAAATTCAGAGCGGCTAGAACAAAAAAGGCCTTGGAGTTGAAATTGGGAGCGAGAATGAGGTGAGGATTCAGATTCAGGACCACAGTGAACAAAACATAAAAACACATTAACTCTGCAGTGGGTTTGAAAAGTCTCTGGCTGTCCTTGAGTGGACCTGTAAAAGCTCAGGCCTTAATTGCATAAAACATCAGTAAACAGACAAAAAGATGATATTTTATTGATTCTCCTAATAGAGTTTAACAAAATCCGTTTGAAAGAATTGATTTTTTTTTTTTCAGAAGGGCTATAGCTTTTACAAGGCAGTCACTTTATTATTTATTTATTAAAGCAAAAGTGTTTGCTCTGAACTATTTGCAGACATGTTCAGCTCAGGGGCTTCACGAATTTCATTTTGTGTTAAACCTCAGTTTTGTTTCTGACTTGTCGCATTTGTTTATGCAATGTATACTTTGTGTACTATATGCATTCTTCATTTGATTGATAAAAGTTGCAGCTGCTTGAAATAATCTCATTTTTAAGTGTCGCCTGACTGCATCTAAAGGCAAAAATGCTAATCCAAGACACGACAATAGAAAAGTATAAAAACATATACATCGGTAAGACTTGATGGGGCTCGCACAGCTTTGATACTCAGTACACCTTGTTTTTAATGTCACTGAGCTTCTTATTCTACTGTTATATATTAATACTGTTTTTTTTCTGTTATGTCCTTTCACTCTCTCCTAACTCTGTGATCCAAACATAAATGCTTGTAAATAGGTTAAATTAGAAATCTGAAAACCTTTCTTGATGAGTTTGAAAAATACCATAGCTTCATAAAAATTGTCTGGCAGTTTTATTCTAATGATACTTCAGCTGTGAAGTGATGTCTGCCAAGGCAATTTGTTACCCAGCAGGGGGTGGTGTCACATATAATGGGATCTTTTCATCTGAATTTCATTTTTATTCACATATTTTATGGCTTGCATTTACTGTAACATTTAAATAACAAGCACACACCCTCAGATAATAAGATTTGATTGAGGTCCGCTATTGTCTAAGTCCCCACTTAATTTACATGTTGGATATTCTAGAATATTAATTTGGTGATAAGCTAATAAACTGCTAAATTGATTTATGATTTAACAGTAACAGTTAGTTACGAATAAATTATAACTAATTTTAATTACAGTTAATTCATATTTGTGCCCCTGCAGTAATGTTTACTAAAATACCTTCAGTAGACTTAAACTGTGAATAACACTTTTGTTTTTTCTGGTAACAAATAACGCAACTGATCACATTGCACACTGCCATCGGGGTTTTTTTGGTCAGAGAAACAAGAACTCCCTGTTCTTCTGACTGAATACGCTTGTTGTTTAACAGGAAAAAGCACTGTGTCCTTTGTTTGGTTCCAAAACAATTAAAATGAAAATGTGAATAAGAGCGTATTATGAGATTAAACTTAGTAACACACTGTCCATGCTGATTCAACTCAAGAGTTAGAAGAAGCTTTGCTTTCATCCGTTTCGGTAAAGGTGACATTCAGCAGGAGACCAGATGAGAAGGGACCCCCATGGCTTAGCCTTT
Organism: Perissodus microlepis; assembly: GCF_051167445.1. Taxonomy (NCBI): domain Eukaryota; kingdom Metazoa; phylum Chordata; class Actinopteri; order Cichliformes; family Cichlidae; genus Perissodus; species Perissodus microlepis. The sequence goes on along the minus strand of NC_140476.1, from coordinate 14,950,640 downwards.
AAACATGACTATTGTTTCCCATCTGGTCAGGTAAAGCCCAGCCCAGAAATATTTTTTGCTGAATTTACAGTTTCATCCTGGCTGATCACGGAGCCTTCTCTGAAAAACAGACTACACCACTATTTCCATTATCAGCTATTAGTAGTAACTACTACTAATATAAATATTTAGTTATTCCTATTATTTAGGCTATATTTTACAGCATTTCATTTAAGCTTAGCATTAAAAAAATTTTTTGCTGCTTAGTTATGCAGTTACATCACTCTTCTGTTAATTAGCTACAATGTAAATATAAATTTGCCTAACAGAATGAACGCAATGTGTTTTTAACCATGCAAGCCATATGGTGTTTGTTTATTTATTTATTTATACTAGTGCATGCTAGTAGTTTTCCTTGTTCATGCTGTCGGCAAACTGATATGCTTATCACAATAAGAAAATTTTAAAAGAAAGAAAGAAAGGTAGTTAGTGTTCATATGCCAAAAATTGGTCATTTTTAGCCTCAGTCACACAGGCCTAGACACCAATGGGCAAACCCCTGGGAAGCTCGGGTGTATTCAGTGTTTGCAAGTGGTTGGTAGAGGGTATTATCTGTTGCTAGGTGAAATAAAGTAGGCGGCTACACCAAAAACATTCATTGTAATTGCTTTGTACATTAGCACATTAACAATTAGCAATTGTAGTCGTCTTGATGCTTTTTCTGCAAACATTGGCCAAGTATTTACCAAGGGAGTAGTCTTCCATGCAAATCGCTAACAGTGCCAATCTGCTATAGTGATCAAAGTAATCGCAAGGAAGTTTTCATTGCAGCACTGTATATCAATTTCACATAGTTACTGGCAGCATCTTCCGTTAACCCATTACGAGGTGGTTGCTCGACATGTATAATTCAGCTTTTGTGGATATAATTAGATATTGTTGTTGTAAAATAATGAAAGAAGGTATTGTCAGCGCACAAATGCTTAAAATGGGTCATTTTGGGCTGTTGGTGAGTGGTTGCTAGGCAATATGACGATGCCATAATGTTTGATATAGATAAAAATCCTTGGATGTATCCTTTATGCCAATTTTGTTTATTTGTTTATATAGGAAGAGTTTGCAGACAAAAAAAACACATAATCACACAGACAGACAGAGATTAAATTAACTGGGTGACCTGATGGCTAAATAGTTCAGGCACATAGCACATGGGTGAAAACTGACCGTTTCATTCCTCTTCTCTCTTTCCTCGGTCTTCTTTCCTGTTAATCTCTACTAGAGCTGTCAAATTAAATGAAAATTTAAAGTAAAATTTAAAGAAGTCTATTCACGGCTGAGCAATAGAGCAAGGATGGTATCCACATCTGTCCAAGTAAGGAAGAGAAATGAGGAAGTCTTGGCCACATTTTTTCATTCGTCCATGCTAATAAACCACTTAAGTCTTTGTCCCTTGTTCTTTGTCTAGGATATATCTTGAAATAACTACAACTAACAGTCTACAGTCTACCTTACATATTCTTTATCTTATACTCACCTGCTCTGTACCAGGGTGGATCTTTTTACTGGACAAACTGGTCTACATACTTGATCTGTGTATAATTAAAAGTGAGTCTTAACAAAAACTGTTTATTTTTATGTCCATAACACACATCAGAACTGTGATTACAGTTTTCCCACCTTTCTTCTTACTGATGAACTTTGTTGCACTGTTTTTGTATCCTGTAAGCTCACAATTTTTACACTTATTCTGTTTATCAGACAATCAGTTCTGAATAACTCTCATCCCCTTACTTTCCCTCTCTGAAAAAATGAACAGTGTTAAATCAAAGAGATCAAAGTCAATACCAAAGTGCTCCCTTTTACAGAAAGGACAATGCAGAATTAGGTGAAGGATTTCTGGGAAATGCAGGAAAAGTGCTTTTTATGAACAGGGGATTTAAATTGGGCAAGGACTCGAGGTTGCCCTGCTCTCTAAGCGCCACTTTCGACTTTATAACGTAACATGACCAGGAAGCCTTTACACGAGATGAGATTGCACACAGCACATCTTCTGCTCTTAGTAACACATCACATATGTAACTGTGTTTTGTTCCGTTTACTCCATTAATTCACTCAGTACCTGTGAAACACTGAATTCCACTATTCTCTAACACCAGCTGGTGCATTTTCAATGTTTTCCATTTAATTTAGATTACATTATCATCACTTCTGGGATTTCTGATGCTGAAATCTGTCCAAGAGAACTGTGGCATGTAGAGACAGACCAAGCTTGTTATATTTAGTCAGACAGCAAGTCTACTGCTAATGAATGCTGCTGGCGGGGTGTCTGTGAGCCCTGAGGAAATTGCAGCAAACACTGGTAATATGTGTCCTCTGTGAGTATGAGCACAACACAAACAGACAGACAAAATGACAGACAGATCTACACAGAGAGACAAAGGTGCAATTTTACTATGAAACAATTTGATTTTATAGCTCAGTTCAAAATGATAAATATATCTACACGTGTTAATTTTTTGGGTTTTTTTATTTAAAAAAAGGTTCAAATGGGGCTGGGTTTTTTTACTGTTTTTTATAATGTAATAATAACTGGAGTAGTTTCAGAGCAAACATTTTTCCTCATACGAGAAAAGGCCACTGATACTATATGTCCCCCAACTGTAAGTAGCTGTTGTGTTATTGCTTCAAGTCCAGTGGGTAGAGAGTTTTATTGGTGAGCACTTTTGCCCACAAGCAAGAGTAGATTTTGCTAACGCAGCTTTAACCAGTGCAGTTGAGAAATTGTGATCTCGCTGGATTTTCTGCTCCGCTCCCTCACACAACGGATATTTTTAGTGATTATTTCTATGTGCACACTGCAGTTTCTGTGTTGGCTGTAATCTGTCTTGCTTGTTTGATCTGTTACACTAAATCGTGCTGTCTCAGCCATCGTTTTGAAACGTAGTTATTTTATGTAAAATATTTCTCATTAAAATATGCATGCAATATATGCATAAGAACAACAACATACAGACATGAACCAATCTAACCTCTGGATGTTTTTATTTTATCTCATCTATTTCATCTATTCTGGCATACAGCCATTGACCTTTAATATTAACGTCTTCTCTGTTTTTCCAGAGGTGTCATAAGTCATTTTTACAGTTCTTTTAAATGGAAATAAATAATAGCCTTTACACTGGCCCATCTGATTGTGATACTACATGTTGGTAAACGTCTCTCACAAGGACTTTTAACTGGCACGTTGTATGTTCAACTCTCTGACACTGATTCTTTGTTTCTCTTTCAGGGTCTGACTTTCAGTGTAACACTCATATAATCCCAGTGAAGAATGAAGAGGGCGTGGTGATGATGTTTATCTTAAATTTTGAGTATGTTGTGGATGAGGGAAGTGACAACTCCACAGAGAAGATAAGCCCCACATCCCCTACAAAGTCTGATCAAAGTATGTTAAATACTACTGGAATAATTAGTGATATAGCATGACATACCTCCCTAATGACACCAGTATCTAACAAATACTGTGGAGCTGTTTAACTTTGCTGCCATACAAACATCTGTGACAAAATTTCTGCATACCCGAATGAGTAACTGGTGCACTGCAGGATAAACGTTTTAAAAAAAAAATCAAGAACTCCTGCATGTTTTCTCACTTTCTTATTTCAGTCCATCTGACCTTCATCAGGTATACGAGCAACATATGGACTAAACAAGCATGCACATGTGGGAAATTCCTTAGTCATTCCAACATCCAATCAGGGAACTGTATGATTAATCTGAAAAATGAACACCTTGTGTATGTGTGTCAGTAATGTTGAGTGTTTGAAGTGACATCCAGGTAAGTTCAAAACTGTTGAAGTTCAGAGTAAAACAACAGTAGGCTCTTAATACAAACTGTGTGCTTCATCAAAACATCATATTATCAGCCATAGTCCATTAAGAGTATACACAAATCACAAATATAAATTTTTTACATCATACTAAGTAAACATTTCCTATGAAAATGAACATTACTAGATACTACTTGTTATTACATTTATTCCATTCATTGACTTATGTTACCCGTTGGGTATTTTAATACATTCTGATTCCTATATGGCATATATGGTACATGAATGATACAATATTTTGATGTTTTGAAAGGTTTTCTTTTAGAGTCTGTTTTGTATTTTGAACTTGAGGAGTTTTGAATTCATTTGGATGTCACTTGAGGTTAGTATTGTCACACAGGTGATCCTGCTAATGCTTTTGGTTGACTACTGACAGACATACATGCAAGGTGTTAATCAGTCAGATTAATCTCATTAGTCCTCTCACTGCATGTGATGACGATTGAGATACTTCGTGTGTATGTGGCAATGCAGGGATTGTGCTCATATACTACAAGGTCAAAAGAGAAAAAGAGTTTAATAAATATAACAGCAGCAAGCAGATCAGTGTGTCTAAGTTCTATTTCTTTTTATGTCTTTGCTGTTATGATTTTTTGTAACACTAGAAATTCCGTCTTAATTTTTTTCTGTCTATCAGTCGGTGATGTGGAGAGGCAAATAATAAGGGACCCTTTTTTTATTTGGCTGACAGCAAAGTTTGATCAATAAAGTCCAGAAGGATAACTCAAAACAAAAATCCAAAAACCCGGCGTGGGGAGTAATCCAGGAAAACACTGAAGCAAGACAAAGAGCTACATTAGGGGGAGAAAACAGATGGTTTGACAAAGGACAAAGGAAAGAGAAGTCTGAATATACACAGGCTAAATGCTGAGAGGAGATGGGAGGCAGGTGGAGAATGAAGAAATTAAACTCATAATTGACAAGAATTATAAGTGAACTAAAAGAAGAATCTAGAAATTCAGCAAGCAAACAAAACAAGCTTCAACCAATCGAATATCTTTTAAAAAAATCAGAACCCAAACTCAGTTAACAAAAGAAGACTTGATTTTTTTTTTCATAAATATGCATGACTATTCATTTATGCATTGCATTTATCATGTAATAACACCATTCACAAAACAAAACCTTCCTCGCTTCTTTAAAGTATGTCAATACCAGAGCAGATGGCTAAAACTAAAATATCCCTCCACATTTGGTAGGCTCTAATTTAGTACTGTGTTCCTTTTCATGCACTGTGTAACTTCTAAACATATTGCTGGCTTTTATTGTTCTAAAAATGGTGCATTATTTAGTTTGCCAGTGTAATATAGTTTACACCAACAGCAATTAAATATACCATCTGCATGCAAGGAGGAAATGGTCGACTTACATAACGTAATCTTGTTAAAAATGTTTAAATATATCCATTTTACACCCTGGGGGAGAGCAGCATATAGCACACCTCTCTTTTTTTGGTGTATTTCTAGAGGTGTTAATGTCAGTGAAACCTTCCTGCTCTTCTCTGTTTGGAAGCACTCAGCATCTTTTCTCTTGACCTGAGTTAGGCTATTCGCTCAGGATGTATTCCTCCAGAGCACTGACATTCATCTTGTGCTGTGCTGTGCTGTGTGTATTTAAGTGTGCATGTGCACGTGTGTATGTCTCTTTTGTTTGTTGCCAGCATTGTTAGTCAGACTTGATTGCTTGTGACTGTGCTTCAGCAGAAGAAACCCGTGGGTAAATTAGACAGATAAACATATGATGTGACATAAGATTAGGAGAGTCAGAGACAATGACTCTTGACTTCATGCACACTTTCACTTTATATATGACCGTAGTATTATTTATTTTTTTCTTTGAGCAGCTCTTAAGTAATGGCAGTGCATTAAAGTGTAATTTTATTCTAGTTGCTTGGTTGAAATGAGTTTTAAAAACTGATGCTAATCCTTTTGAACTGAATCTGCTGGCTATTGGAATGTATTATGTGCAGATATTGCTAAAAGTATTATTTCTCTAAATGAATATGTATTTAATAAGATTTACGTCATAAGTATAGAAGATAGAAAAAAAAGAAATGGCCCTGGCACGCTCACTGATGAAATTAGTTTTAGGTTATCGGGCATTTAAAGCGCAGTGGCAGACACGTACCATTGGCTGAGAAATAATGTCACTGATTTCAAAATAGAAAGAGCCTAGGAGAAAATTTCCACCATGCCTATTCCTGTGATTTAATATAACAGTCTCTGAAAGGTGATTTTCGTTATACAGGGGTGTTAATTATCATCTGGTGCTGACAGCTGGTTATAGGCCAGCAGGTGTCAACTAGTACAGTACGGAGCTTGGCAGAGAGTAATCCCGCTCGCCTCAAGCTGCTATCTAAAAGGTATCCTCCACTAAATTCAACTGTTAAGGCCTAAAGCCAGAGATGGTACACTTATACTGGGTTATGCAAACCAGACTCTTGCTGCATAAAATGGAAATTGTGTTTTCAGTCAGCGACTTAACAAAAAATCGGTTATTATAGTACTCTATGAATACAGTAATTTTTACGACTTCTGATAATAGAGACTTTATGAGCTTTTTTCTGAAACTCTGAATCTATGAACTCTAAAACTCAATTCTAAATGTTCATGCTTGCTCATATCTGCACTCTGGGAATGAGTCTGATGTTGGCCTCTTGTAACTGCAGTGTTATTCTCTGGAATATTGTCCACAGCTCTCGAACATAGCGTAGAGTCCTGGAAAATCAAACATAAATCCAGGCTCAGCCAGATTTTTTTCAACCAACAACAGTCCAGTACTTTGCTAATATGACTGCCAATGTTGCTTTAATCCAAATGTCAATCTCATACTCTATGTCTAAAGGACACTGGACTTTTATTTGAGGGCATTAGTCTTTGATGTAGCCTTTTGCACGTTTACACTTGCATCCGAGGCATAATACTAGAAAGGCAAGGCAAGGTAATTCTAATTATAAAAGACCTTTAATCCACATAGATAGATTTAAGGTATCTTAAGAAATCATCATTTTGGTAATTACCTTTTAAATCTTATAGGCTATATTTTCAATTGCTTCAAATGAATACCACTTGCTTTAGTAGGTTACATTTTTTTATTTTTTCCTTTAAAAACAGTTTTAAATTGCTAGCTGTAATTTTCTCAAAAAAATTTGTTCTTTTTTATGGCCATCAAACCTTGACATGGTTAGCTGGAGCAGGTATGACAGATTCAGTGAGAGGAACGCAGCAAATGAGAGAAGGTGCAAATTTAAAGAAGAGAACCAACTAAAAAACATCTCTTGAAATGTTGTGCATGCTGCCAAATGAATACAGCTCAACTATACACATAGGCATGTCCTTGTAAGCCACACTATCATAGTGTCATAAATATGCTAAAATATTATTTTTAAAAAATCCTCTTACTATGATACACAATAATATCATACACTGTCTGTCTGAGAATTCCTCCTACATATTCAGAAGGTAAGCAATCTAACTTTGCACACAGGTACACATTAAGGCCCTAAAGTGCCTTATCTTATTATGATGTCAGCATTTATGCACTAATAAAAACCTATAAAAGAATTGTATCATTTTGATTTCACAACAACTAATTAATGAATACTGAATACACTTGATATGATACGATATGCTAGACTTACACAATTTGTAGATATCCTTTTTGATATCTACAAATTGTGATCTTTACAGTACTAATATTATATTTATGATTGTTTATGAAGTCAAGCTTACTGTATTTAGGGACTAAATGAAAAGTTTAATGTCAGATAAATAACTATACAGCATTTCAAGACATGCAAAAAAGTCCAACCTACAAAATCATCTTTTTATGCATTTATCCAACAATAAGGCATGTAAATATGCCATATGGGTATGTCTTTGATTAATTTTGCATACCAGTTTTTCATTATTTCTACTTAAAGGCAGTGGATAGTGCCTGGCTGATAAGTGATAAGACATTTTTTTATAGACCCAGTCCTTTAATCATTTTTCATAAAAGCTTTAAAAAGCTTTTGTCAATATAGCAGCATGATAGTAAAAAATATATCCAGCACAGCACACGGCCCAGAGGAGTAGAAATTTAATGTAACATCACAGATACTCTATAAAAGGATAGCGTGTCAAAGGACGTGAGTAGGATCTTTCCAACCTAATAACCAAAGCAAACATTAGCACAACAACAATGATCTGCAGTCCAATTCGAGACTGGCGACATGGAGCATCCATAAAAATAAAAACTGAGGAAGGTGAACTGCATCATATGTTGTCTGTAATTTGCAGCATCATTGTGGTAAACATTTTCAGCCTATATAACACTCCTTAACAGCACACTATACTAGACCCCTATGATAACTTTATTAATACTGTGACCTTACTTAATGTCATGTGACATCAAAGTGAGTAAAGTCAGTACAGTCAGTTTAAAAGGTTTGGAAACTGCCTAAATCAATAGAACTGATGAAGCCTACTGAATGAGTACAGGCATGTCCTTAAGACTGATGTGTGTAGCTGTCCTTGATTTTTGTGCTTATGAAACAGCCCCCTAATGTCACTGTTACTGAATTTTGTTGTAATGAGATTCACTCTGTGATTAACCAAAGAATTGTTATTTTTACTGTTTCTCTTTTTAAACCTTGAATTAAGTTTTTTATTCATTCATTCATCGTTCTTTCATACTAGCATTTATGCACCAAAGGAAAGACTCAAGTTAAAATCTAATTCAGAGAATACTAAATTTACTTCTTTTTTTTTTGTCTTGTTTGTTTGTTTTTACAGATATTTATAAATGTTATAAAGATAATTTGTCATTTGTATGTAGAGACTAGAGTGGAAAGATACCAAGATATCAAAAACCATTCAAGGAGACAGTTTTCATAGAATGCATGTTATGTGAATATTAACAATACAACAAAACAGAATAAACTATGGATAATGTTACTTTGTTTCACTATACCTAATTCAACTGAAACCATTAGAGTAAAATACCATTGTCCTTAGGCACAATGGATAGATGTATTCGACTGTAATCCTTCAAAGATATGCAGGATGCACCAAATAACAACAACAGACTGCTGCAGTACTGGGGATTTAGGAGATGAGTGCAGGACACAAAAACAGATATTTGCAACAAAAAGAAACCTGTTTATTATATTCTGGAAGGTTCATATATAAATCAACCAACCAAAATAAAGGTTTATTACACATTAAGGACTAGAACACATAAGGAACACAAAAAAATTCACCAGCACTACAGCAATCAGTCAATGATGACACATACACAATAGAAAACTCACAATGGAAAACAATATCAGACATGCTCCTGGGGCTATTAAATATATTTATAGATATACATATTACTGTGCTGTACATTGAGGTCTTCTCTCAATGTCCTTTCTATTTTTAGGAAGGAGTAGATTCTTCCGTTTCCGCCAGGCTGCTTTGAGCCTGATGAATACCAACAAGCAATCTCTTCCGCAAGAGGACCCAGATGCTGTGATGGTGGACTTGCCCAAAGAGGATGAGGACTCAGTGGCCCTGGAGAGTTTCCCATCACCCACCAAGAGCATTTGCAGTCCCATTGAGGCCAATGACACACATGCCCTCATAGGCTCAAGCCACCACTCCTCCCAGGCTAGCATCGGTCCTGAACCACTTGACCATTCATCCCCTAAACTCCCCTGGGAGAAACTGTACCATTCGGAGCCACACCAGTCCTCTACCTCCCTGTCAAATACCTTCCCCAGAGGCAGCATCAGCAGCATGAGAAGGGCCTCATCCGTTCATGAAATTGAAGGCTATAGTTCCAATTCAAAAAAGTTATTCAGGGATCGCCATACAAATGAAGGTATGTGCTACACTACGCTCTATAACTTGTAGCTTCTGTCTGTGTTATGTCGTATTAATATATTGGCCCAGCCAACACCTTACGATTGGCTGCTCATGTTTTAACTCTATTATGATAAGTAAAGTCTGACCAATATATCAATAGGTTATATGGGCTTACTGCACTGAAATGATTGTAAACTAATGATTGAGACAGATGTCATTATTTTGTCACAATGTAATCTTAACATCTGTAAAATCGTAGATAATAGCATTGCTTTTAAATAATTTGTCTCAATCCGTGTTCATATTATATGGCACCTACATAGCTGTGCAAACTAGCTGTTGTTAAAATCCATGTGGGCTATCAGGCATAAATTGTGAGGCAAAATTCTTTAAAAAAAAATGAAAAGCCATAAACCAACACTGTTTTTGGTGCCAGACACACTTAGTCTTTACTCAGTACTTCTCTGTTGTCCTGGAAAATAATTTTAGAAAGAGATATGCTTTGTCCAGCCCAGAGTTGACATGTGTGTTGACACATGTATAGCTATGAGAAAAACAGAAGGTGAAAACATTACTTTTTAGGCATGTGTAATTTAAAGGCTTGTGTATGAATAAATCAGTTTCCCCCCGATTCCTAGTAGGCTTTAATTCACAGCCAACCGCAGCTCTAAAAGCACGTTAGATGTGTTGTAGCACATTTTTTCTTGGGTGAAAAAATACTAAAAATTCCCAGTAGTTCCTCCACTATCAGTTGATGTAAGATTACATTAGTCAATGGTGATGTGCATGTACAGTAAATGAGGCTGGTATTCTCTCTGGCTAGAAATAGATTTACAGTATACAAAGCTCAGCGTATTATGGTTATATTGCCATAATACCTAAAAATGGACAGGAGATTAAAAATCTGCTTGTTTAATCAGGGTGAAGCAGGTAATTTCTTAATATTTATTCAACAACAAAAAAAACCCACCAAATACTGTGTTAACCTCTACATCTTGCCAAGGTTACTAATGTGGCTGCCATTTGCTCTTGAACACTAGGCCCTTTCAACCACGTGAAGTCCAGCCTTCTTGGCTCTACCTCTGATTCAAACATCAACAAATATAGCACTATCAACAAGATCCCCCTGATTGCACTCAACTTCTCAGAGGGGACAGAGAAGAAGACCCACTCTCCACCAACAAGTGAGAAACCCATCATAGCACCAAAGGTTAAAGAAAGAACTCACAATGTAACAGAAAAGGTCACACAGGTGAGTCTGAAAATTCCAATTTATTTTACATTGAAGCATCTGTTATTGTTTGACATGTAAAACTCTCTCAGCTACCATTTCTCTGACCTGGGTCCAACTCTTAGAAATCCATCCACCTTTCCACACATATCCTTGGTTCTCTATTTCAAAGAACGTTACTGAGAGGGATGGATGGGAAGCTTGCCAGTGCACTAATTATTTCAAAAGTAGTTCTGAAATTGGATGCCTCTATGAAGATGATGAGATATGATTCACTGACAGCTCATTATATTAAAGAAGAAATCATGTTGCAATCAGATCGCACCAGCCGCAATGCCAATAACTAAACATCATCTAAATTTTTCTCAACTCCACTGAGATAGCAAAACTTTTACATAGAGAGGCAGTGAACCAGAGAAGTGTATACCAAAGTGGTCAAAATCATTTTTGCAGTAGTTTTCTCTTCCCCATTTTTTCCATGATGACAGATAGACTCAAAAGATGAAAACAATACAAGCCTTACTTTTGGAGACGCTAACAAACAGCTGTGCAGTCTATCATGCTGCAGAGATAACATATGGCTACTGCCCATCCACATAAATAGAGGAGTAGTGCCAGGAGTTGAAACAGTTATTCAGGCTGGGAATTATTTTCCAGCCCAGCTACACTTTCTTCATGCAAACAAACATGCTGCTAATTTTGTAGGTTTACTCTATGTATTGATTTGGAATGATTCGATGATTTTATTGAATATCTAGTACAATAAGCTGAAAAATGAAACATTAGTATTGCCTATTTTGACAAATAACTTGCTGTCAAAATACAAGTGAAGGGAGTTAGAGGAGTCTCAATCCCTAAGTCTAAGACAAAAATGTATGTTTTGTTTTAGTTTACAGTTATTCTGGTGATAAGTTCCAGTTTTGCAATTCTGTGTTTTGTTTCAAGTCTTACATCTGTATATGTGTGCATCTTTGGAGTGCACCTCTGGGAACCATGGACACAGTTGCAAGAGAGCAAGAGTACAAGTATATTTATTCTGATAGCTCTTTTGACTCATTCCTTCTTGTTATAATATCACTATTCAAGTTGAATATTCACCTGAGCCCTAAACCACCCAGGATACCAGTACATGTCCCGAGTGATCCTAAAGTACTTTCATCTTGAAGCAAACTTAGTGGCAATACCAGAGAAAAAACATCGGTTTTTGTTTCAGAACAACAAGAAGAACATGTCACTGACTCCCTATAGAACCTATTAATTCATTATGTTTACAAGTCACAAGTGGATGTTCTTAACACTTGAACAAACAGGGGTTCTAGGGCTAGCTAGACATGTCAATATTCATTGCGGTTTTATTTTTAAACTAATAAAAAAACAATGTTTCATAAAATTAAGTGAGGGGAAAAACCTAAAATGTTTACTTGCTGGCCACTTTTTTATGAACACCTTACTAGTATGCCCCCGCCCATTTTGCCTTCAGAATAGATTTTGGTCCATCCTGACTTGATAGCATCACAAAGGTGCTCTTTTGGATTGCAATCTGGTGACTGTGGAAGCCATTTGAGTCTAGTCATGTTTTTCATGTTCAATAAACCAGTTTGAAAGGATCTGAGCGTTGTGGCATGGTGTATTTTATGGATAGAAGCAGCCACTGCAAGATATGTACACTGTAGTCATAAAGGTATGGACAGGGTCTAGCAGGCTGAAGAGAATATATCCCCCAAACTGGTACGCGACCATTACCACCAGCCTGAAATGGTGATACAAGGCAGTGTGGATCCATGGTTTTTGTTGTTTATACCAAGTGCTTCTTCTACATACCTTGGTAAAAACACATGGTTAGTTGATTTACTGTCTTTCTGTCAGCCTGTCAGTCTGGCCTTTCATCTCGGCCTTTGCACATCAACTGCTGGATTGGATATATTCTCTTTTACTACCCATTCTCTGTAAACCCTAGAGATGGTTGTGTGGGAAAATCCCAGTAGAGAAGCAGATTCTGAAATAGTCTGTATGCCTCCAACAACCATGCCACGTTCAGAATCACTTAAAACCCATTTCTTCCCAATTCTCATGCTTTGTTTGGAATACAGCATGGCATCTTGACCTTGTCTATATGCTTGAATGTATTGAGCTGCTGCTGTGATTAGACGTTTTTGTTCACATGCAGGTGCACACTACCAAACAAAGTATACTTTAGGGATAATGTTGCAGTTATTCTGATAAATAACAAAATGTGTTTTGTTTTGGGATATTTCAGTAAATTAAGAACTCTGTGTAGGACACTATAAAATGCTTTTGGGCCCAGTAACCAAGCAAAAGAGAAGTTCAGAAACCTTATATTTAAACTTCTTTCACCACAGCTTTCTCATCTATAAATGAAAAAGAACCATCATCGTGATTAAATGTTCTCCCTCCCTGCTGATTTTAGTTTGGAGTTTGAAGACACTGCAGAGATGTGAACGCTGCATCTGCTTCCTGACTGCTAGCATGGGGAAATCTATAATTCATGTGCTGAAGATAAGGGAATGTGCTGAAAAGAATAGAAAGACCCATTGCCCTCATCCTCAATCGTACACCATTTTCTGTCATAAGAGAGCCCTTTCTGCTAGTCTGTCGCGCATTGTGAAGCCAGAAACAGAGAACGGCTTTGCTTTCCTGACCACATTGAATAATTTACCATCTAACCAGAGCTCATTCATCTGGGGGAATTAAAACAAATATTTGGGTACCACATTGCATATTAAATTCATATCTATCAGTTAAAATGTATGCAGACTTTACTTTTCTTCAGTCTATCAAGTGCTTTTTCCAAGAGTAATTCAATGTACCTCCTGCAAATGGAGAACAAGTCAGTGGTAGTAACATTTATTTATAGTGCCAGGTCAGAGGCAATCCACTTGTCATAATGGCTATCTTTGACTAACTCGGTTTGACTGTAGAGGACACATTGGGTGTCACAGTTGTTATCAATTCATTCCTTAAAGTTTGTGAGCTGATTAAATGACCCGTGGATTTGATATATGAAATGGGAAACTGTCTTTAATCAAATTATAGATTCAAAATATATTGTTTTATACCAAAAAAGCACCATAAGCTTAAAACTTATAGCTTGTAATATTATCAATTATTCTAAGAGGTTGACCCAAAATAAAAATTGACAGCGATGTAATCAAGTGATTTTTGTAGCTCTTCTGACCCTCTCTCACCATTCCTGCAGGTCCTGTCCCTCGGAGCAGATGTGCTGCCAGAGTACAAACTCCAAACACCTCGCATTGACAAATTCACGATCCTTCACTACAGCCCATTCAAAGCCGTCTGGGACTGGCTGATCCTGCTGCTGGTCATCTACACGGCGATCCTCACTCCGTACTCAGCTGCTTTTCTTCTCAATGACCAAGAGGAGCAGAAGAGACGAGAATGCGGATACTCCTGCAACCCTCTCAATGTAGTAGATTTAATTGTGGACATCATGTTCATCATTGACATCCTCATAAACTTCAGGACAACTTATGTAAACCAAAATGAGGAAGTGGTCAGCCACCCAGCCAAGATAGCAATCCATTACTTTAAAGGATGGTTCCTTATAGACATGGTGGCAGCAATTCCCTTTGATCTTCTAATATTTGGCTCAGGATCAGATGAGGTATGTAATCTTTTGTTAATTTTGTGCATGTATTTGGGTTTTTTTCAGCTAGTTGTTTTTTTCTCCCAGGGAGCTTTACTGCACATCACCCCAGGGATGCTTGGACTGTTGTACTTGCCCCTGTTCCACTACTTAAAGCCTGAATATTTTGGCTCCATAGAGATTACTTTAAATTGCATGTTTTTTTCCTTTCGTTCTTTCTTTCTTCTTTTTTTTCCCTTTTTTTGAATGGTCCTCATTCTAGAATCCATTTACACGGATTAATGGCTTACCAAATGGCAATCAATGATGCATTTATGTGAGGAGCAGGCCAACAGGGCTGTGTGCACAGCTTACATGCAGATGTGAGATGTCCATTGGTAGGCTGGCTGCCAGGACTGCTGGCTTGTTTGTTGGTAGGATATGTCCCCTAAGGCTCTGGATCCACTTCAGGGCTTTATCGTGCTTTGTAGACACTCCATTACACCGGGAAAGCTCCTGATTATACAGTAAACCATAATAATCTTTTCCATCAATGCGGCTGCTGCTGAGTCAGTTCAGTAAATGACAACAAATCAAAAAGAACATGGACATCTGTTTCACTCACCAGACAGTGACAAACAAAACAGAGCCGGCAAAACGAGACCATGATTTGAAACTAAAGCACATCCTCACTACGAGTATGTGACTATGTTTACTTAACTTCCACTTTTGCCAAAAATGAAAAACCAATTGTCTCCTGTTCTATAAATAGATAGATAGAGTTATACAGTGAGGACATGTGCTTGCATGACTTCTATTTATAGCTTTCCATCTTGATGTTTATGTCAGATTGAACATGAAAAATCCCGCTCAGCAGCATTCTCATTCAGAAAACAAAACCAGCCGAGACAGTGGCAGATGGTTTTTCACAAGGCTCATTCAATTTAGCAGCTTAATAAGACGGTTTTAACCTACAATCGCTTAAGTAAACCTTTTGATTAGAGTAGGAAAAATATGTGAAATAGATTTCAGTGTCTGTTTGCTTTAAAAACAACTTCGTTTTACCATAGTATTGAACATATTGAGAAAGTTATCATGCAAAACTGGGCAATATGAAAAACTGAATGTTTTGAGAACGTTTATTATATAAACTACTGTCCAGTGTCCAGCAGTTTCATTGTGAATTTGGTTGCTTTGTCCTGACTTGAACCTGCAAATGTTGTTTCTGATAGAGATTAGCAGAATGACAGAGTGATGAGGCTGTGTAGCCCTGTGTAACCATAAAACCTAGCTACCTGTGAAGGTACAGTTAATGCTGTGATTTCATTCAGTTCATTTTGATTACGTTTCAGTTGTCTGTTTTTTTCTTTTTGGATGAATCAATTCAATTCAATTCAATTTTATTTATATAGCGCCAAATCACAACAAAAGTCGCCTCAAGGCGCTTCATAGATACAGAGAAAAACCCAACAATCATATGACCCCCTATGAGCAAGCACTTTGGCGACAGTGGGAAGGAAAAACTCCCTTTTAACAGGAAGAAACCTCCGGCAGAACCAGGCTCAGGGAGGGGCGGCCATCTGCTGCGACCGGTTGGGGTGAGAGAAGGAAGACAGGATAAAAGACATGCTGTGGAAGAGAGACAGAGGTTAATAACAGATATGATTCAATGCAGAGAGGTCTATTAATACATAGTGAGTGAGAAAGGTGACTGGAAAGGAAAAACTCAATGCATCATGGGAATCCCCCGGCAGCCTACGTCTATTGCAGCATAACTAAGGGAGGATTCAGGGTCACCTGGTCCAGCCCTAACTATATGCTTTAGCAAAAAGGAAAGTTTTAAGCCTAATCTTAAAAGTAGAGATAGTTTCTGTCTCCCGAATCCAAACTGGAAGCTGGTTCCACAGAAGAGGGGCCTGAAAACTGAAGGCTCTGCCTCCCATTCTACTTTTAAATACTCTAGGAACAACAAGTAGGCCTGCAGAGCGAGAGCGAAGTGCTCTAATAGGGTGATATGGTACTACAAGGTCATTAAGATAAGATGGGGCCTGATTATTTAAGACCTTGTATGTGAGGAGCAGGATTTTGAATTCAATTCTGGATTTAACAGGAAGCCAATGAAGGGAAGCCAAAACAGGAGAAATATGCTCTCTCCTTCTAGTCCCTGTCAGTACTCTTGCTGCAGCATTTTGGATTAGCTGAAGGCTTTTCAGTGAGTTTTTTGGACATCCTGATAATAATGAATTACAGTAGTCCAGCCTGGAAGTAATAAATGCATGAACTAGTTTTTCAGCGTCACTCTGAGACAGGATATTTCTAATTTTAGAGATGTTGCGCAAATGGAAGAAAGCAGTCTTACATATTTGTTTAATATGTGCTTTGAAGGACATGTCCTGGTCAAAAATGACTCCAAGGTTCCTCACAGCGTTACTGGAGGCCAAGGTAATGCCATCCAGAGTAAGAATCTGGTTAGATACCATATTTCTAAGATTTTCAGGGCCGAGTACAATAACCTCAGTTTTATCTGAATTAAGAAGCAGAAAGTTAGCGGCCATCCAGGTCTTTATGTCTTTAAGACATTCCTGCAGTTTAACTAATTGGTGTGTGTTATCTGGCTTCATGGACAGATAGAGCTGGGTGTCATCTGCATAGCAGTGAAAATGTATGCTATGTCTTCTAATGATGCTGCCTAAGGGAAGCATGTATAATGTAAACAGAATTGGTCCTAGCACTGAACCCTGTGGAACTCCATAATTAACCTCAGTGTGTGAAGAGGACTCTCCATTTACATGCACAAATTGGAGTCTATTAGATAGATATGATACAAACCACTGCAGTGCAGCACCTGTAATACCTACAGCATGTTCTAATCGCTCTAATAGGATATTATGGTCAACAGTATCGAACGCTGCACTGAGGTCTAGCAGGACAAGCACAGAGATGAGTCCACTGTCAGAGGCCATAAGAAGATCATTTGTAACCTTCACTAAAGCTGTTTCTGTGCTGTGATGAGCTCTAAAACCTGACTGAAACTCTTCAAATAAACCATTCCTCTGCAGATGATCTGTTAGCTGTTTGACAACTACTCTTTCAAGGATTTTTGATATGAAAGGAAGGTTGGAGATTGGCCTATAATTAGCTAAGACTGCTGGGTCTAGAGATGGCTTTTTGAGTAAAGGTTTAACTACAGCCAGCTTGAAGGCCTGTGGTACATAGCCGATTATTAGAGATAGGTTGATCATATTTAAGATCGAAGAATTAATTAATGGCAGGACTTCTTTAAGCAGTTTTGTAGGAATGGGGTCTAAAAGACACGTTGATGGTTTGGAGGAAGTAATTATTGAAGTTAACTCAGAAAGATCAATTGGAGAAAAAGAGTCTAACTTAACATCAATGGTACTAAGAGTAGCTGTAGATAATATTACATCTGTGGGATGATTACTGGTAATTTTTTCTCTAATGATAAAAATTTTATTTGTGAAGAAGTTCATGAAGTCATTACTAGTTAACGTTAAAGGGATGGTTGGCTCAACAGAGCTCTGACTGTTTGTCAGCCTGGCTACAGTGCTGAAGAGAAACCTGGGGTTGTTCTTATTTTCTTCAATCAGTGATGAATAGTAAGATGTTCTGGCTTTGCGGAGGGCTTTCTTATAAAGCAGCAAACTATTTCTCCAGGCTAAATGATGATCCTCTAAATTTGTGACACGCCATTTCCTCTCCAGATTACGAGTCATCTGCTTTAGGGTACGTGTTTGAGAATTATACCACGGAGTCAGGTACTTCTGATTAGAGACCTTAGTTTTCACTGGAGCTACAGTATCCAGAGTCGTACGTAGTGAGGAGGTGAAATTATTAACAAGACAATCGACCTCTGTTGGGGTAGCGTTCAGATAGCTGCTCTGCTCTGTGTTGGTACAGGGCATTGAAGATGATAACAGTGGGTGGATTATATTCTTAAACTTAGTTACAGCGCTTTCAGAAAGACATCTATCACATCTATCAGTAAAACAGGCGCAGTTAAGAAGGAGACTAATGTTCATTTACCATCACACTGCAATTATATGCAAACATAAGCCTCACATTTTAAATCAGTTTAGGACTTTAGATTTAATGAAGATCTAACATACTTAGGGGGGAAAGGGACTTTGTAAATGGAAAGTGAGTTTTAAGTAAGTAAATAAAACATAAAAAAGTAAACTGTAGCATAGATTTGCAATGTTTTCGACAATAAATTTTGAGTCAGTGTGACAAGCCATTAGCACAGGCTATCATTTTAAAAAATCTAAGTGCTTTAAGCTTCAAAAAAAATCTTTGTGGAGCTGCCTATACATTTACATTAACATTACATTCAGCCTTACATTATACTTGAATATGAGGTTCAAATTTCTCCCTGAGCCTTCTTTTCCTTCTTTCTGGACCTGTGGTGCTCTGATTTTCTCTTGCTGCCCTTTTTGTATGTTGGCTTTTCTGTATATATCTCTGTTCAGATTTATGAGTGTAAAACTGGCCCTGTGATATTATTTCTGACTTTAAACACCTTGTCTAAATCTGACTGACATTCAGACTTTTAATTAAAGCACAGCCAAGAAATTCTTGACTTAACTGGAGAGATTGAACAAGAGAGTGTAGACATACGGAAGGGAATGAGAAAATGATCACCAATTGCTACAATACTTTAAGGCAAATTAATGGTTCTGTCCTAGTGTTGATTAGAAAAGGATGA
Organism: Perissodus microlepis; assembly: GCF_051167445.1. NCBI lineage: Eukaryota > Metazoa > Chordata > Actinopteri > Cichliformes > Cichlidae > Perissodus > Perissodus microlepis. The sequence continues at coordinate 14,931,385 of NC_140476.1, read as the reverse complement.
TGGGAATTCAACAAATACAGGCCACAGAGACACAAATTTAGTTAACCCATAGCCAATGCCCCATAAGTGTTTCACAAGAAACCATTTTGGTACATGCCAAGAATAACAATCATAAAATAGCTGACAGCAGAGGTGATAAAAGTAGACATATTCATTACGTAGAAGTACACAAAGTAGTGATTCAACTTTGTTGCTCAAGTAACAGCAAAAAAGTGGAGGCTCTAAAGTAAAGAGGTATTAAATTAAAAAAAATAGCTGCTCCTTTACCAGCTGCTATACGCAAAGCTAACTGAAGCTCATGTCATATTAATATTATGATAAAATAATACCAATACAAGGGAATGAAGGGTTTATTTCAGTTCTATTTCAGTTGTTGCCTTCATTGCAGTTTGCGTCCACACAGGAAAATGAGGATATTCAAGGGTTAAAGTGGAATTCAACTGGTATGGGAACCCTAAGATCACTTATAGTGGAGCAGTGTGGGGAAAAGAATCACAAATAAGTCACAATAATTGTTGTTGTGAGCTTCAGTAGATTTTGTGAACAGGCTGTGATGAACTGACCTGTGCTGCTGCTCTTTGTGGATTTAGACAACTCAATTTGACAAGATTTAAGCTGGGGTTACATGCTCTATCTCTGACTGATTTCCCACCCCACACAGCATAAATCTAGTGTAAAGACAGAATTCATTGAGTGAATCTGATCAGCGTCATCACCTTAAATTTGTCTGCTACACTTGATGTTAACCATGAACACTATAGCTGCTTTGCATTGGTCCAACATACTGCATTGTTTTAAAATGGACTATTTTAAGTAGCCAGTGTTGCCTGATTTAAAACTAGTATATGAAGCAACCTTTAAAAAACAAATGAAAATCCTAATTTCAGCAACACATCGTGTACGATATATTTGTTTAACTGCTAGAAATGTGGCTTTTGAAATTAGCTGCCATGTAAAACAAAAAAAGAAAGAAGTGATTGGCTTTGTGCTTGCTGTGTAGCAATAGATCCTGAAGAACAGTAACTTCAACTTACAGATATCTGCACCTAAAATGCTTCTGGCTGACTTTAACGCCTAGGTGTAGTGATATTAACGATGCATAAATTATGTGTTTTTTGACTCTTTCAACTCTTTGTGTATGATAAGCACAAGTGGGGGATACACCAATAAGGTTGTGTTTTATATGTTATTGTTCCCTCCATTTAGATTCAAATTAGTTTGGTGTTTGAAGGCATGCTGTGACAAGAAATAACTCCCCTCAAATGGTTTAAGCCTAAAGTAGTAGTAGAAGTAGCAGAAAGTAGATATATTTTCGTTAAAAGCTATGTATTATAGATACATAAAAATTCTACTTAAGTATAGTAACAAAGTAACTGCCCATCTCTGGCTAACAGGAAATACGTGCATCTGGGGCTAAGAAACTTTAAAAACAAATATGGCCACATACAATATGGCTATAGTGTATAGTGTATAGCGTATCGCGTACAATAAGTTATTGTATATATACAATAATTAGATATTGTAGCTTACCCTCATTCAGTGTTCTTAATCTACCAAAAATGCCTCAAAACTGCCATGAGTGGTTACTATAACATTCACATGCAATGTGTTTGTGTCCAGATTGAAACTGAAGCTGCTGTATTTGAAGTTTGCAGAAATGCAAGATATTACCTTTTTCATCTGCTTTGTGAGAAAATATTTTGAAATAAATTTTTGTTAATATTATAAATCAGTGATGGGGAGATATCGAACCCCTTTTTAAGTTTAAACCCTCAGTTAGAAACTACTGTGGCGGTCCCATTTCCTCCAAAATTACACCAATGGTAAACCTGTGCTGCAATGACTGTCAACATTTTGATAAAAGATAGAGAAATTCTGAAATATTTATAGAAGAATGATGTGGAATTTTATTCATTTACCTTTAGATAACTAATGGTAAACGATATAAAGAAGTGATTATGAACGAAGTGTCATTGTTTCTTGTTGGACTTTTTCTTCTGTAATTGTCAGGTAAACAAATGGTCCTTTTAATAGGAATTGCAGTTACAGTTGTTAACACATTTCTTATTGACACATAGCAGCTACACAGCTCCCAGGGACCCATTAAATGAGTGTGCCTCTGTGTTCAGGATTGAACAAATGAAGATTTATCTGTGGGCTGCTGGTGTCCTTACTTCTCACTTAATTTGCCTTTGACCAAAGAGCTCTGGGGTGTCTTATCCAGTTTTTTTCTTTTAAGGAAGCTCATTAGTTTGTGAAGTGACTGTGAAACTGGCCACAGCTTTAGACTTGTTGATAATATAAAGGAAATACACGTGCAGACAAGTTTAGTAGATAAGTAGTAGATAACATGTCAGATCTTTTAGCATGATGAAGCAATATCTAAAACCGTTGATCTGGCATCCAAACTACTGTTGCTCTTACTAATAATCTTCCTTACTGTATATTTGTTTTAGACTACCACTCTCATTGGCCTGCTGAAGACAGCAAGGCTTCTGCGATTGGTGCGTGTAGCCAGGAAGCTGGATCGCTACTCTGAATACGGAGCTGCAGTCCTAATGCTGCTCATGTGCATCTTTGCCCTTATCGCCCACTGGTTAGCCTGTATATGGTATGCCATTGGCAATGTGGAGAAGCCTTACTTGGAACACAGGATTGGCTGGCTAGACAATCTGGGCGTGTCAATTGGAAAGCGATACAACTACAGTGATCCTAACTCTGGTCCCTCTATCAAGGACAAGTATGTCACAGCACTTTACTTCACATTCAGCAGTCTGACCAGTGTGGGCTTTGGAAATGTTTCCCCCAACACCAACTCAGAGAAGGTCTTTTCCATATGTGTCATGCTGATTGGCTGTGAGTATTTTATATGCTTTTCAGGTTGTATTTCAATTTACCATTATTTTATTCTTTTTGTTATCACTTGAATGGGTTTTGAGCAAAAATCTATCTTTTTTCCAGGTCCTTCACAATACATTGTATATGTTTTAAGCAGAATGTGTTGACATTCTATCAAATTACCTGTGTCTTCATGGGTAACAGCAGTAAATATGCTGACTGTAGTAAAAACAGTACCCTCTCTTCACTCATTGCTTTTTTTCTTTCAGCCCTGATGTATGCCAGCATTTTTGGAAATGTTTCTGCCATCATCCAGAGGCTCTACTCGGGTACGGCCCGCTATCATGCTCAAATGTTACGGGTCAAGGAATTCATCCGTTTTCATCAAATTCCCAACCCTCTGAGGCAAAGGCTGGAAGAGTACTTCCAGCACTCATGGACCTACACTAATGGCATTGATATGAATACGGTAAATAACTGAAGTCACTCATCCACCTGTCCCTGTAATGGATATGGATATCCAACAAAACAAGTGATTGCACTGATGACAATATAAATACATGCTACTAAAAGAGCTTTTTTTCTCTCCCTTGTCTGCTTTTCAATTGGATTAACATCTCTTCATTGGTAAGAGCAGGAGGTACATATTTAATTTCTTTAAATTTTTAAAATGGGTTTCTGTCTGATCACTGTTTAAAATAAGAACCTCATTATGCTGTCTACAGTCTGTGGGTTAGAAGACCCAGATGCAGGACGAAGGAGGTAGACTGAAGTTCAACATGATAGTCGCTAATCAAAGTTAAGGTCAGACACTGAAGGTCAGGCATTGTAGCAAATAAATCTAACTGGGGACAGGCGAGAAGGGAATGCCTTGGAAGATTAACAGAATAATACAAAAACATTCTGATAAATGGGAGGTAGACAACTGGTGCTGTATATACCAAAGTGACCGATCTAATTGGACATGTGTGAGGAAATCCAACAGATACTGTGATGATGAGGAAGGAAGTAATATAATAAAATGAAGACGTTAAACTTAGAGACATACAAAGATTTTTTTTCACATTTGAGATAGTAATAGTACAAGTTTACCAGTAGACGTCTATTCCCAGGTACATTTTTGAAAATGATGGTTAAATAAATCCTTTATTTAAAAAAAAAGGCAAATGTTACATTTTTTGTGAACCATTACATTCCCATGAATTAGCTCCTGGTAATTTTCTGAATACTTACCACATCTCTACTATTGTAATGTCTAAAGTTTGCTTTACATTATTCTTGTTCAGTGATTTAGAGCTATAAAGAAAAAACCAACAATATTTTTTTAAAAACACAGCTTCTGTTGTATCTCAGCTTTAGTAAGTTATGTAAAGTGTAGTATTTGATGGACTCACTCAGTACATTCTATATATCAGAGTATGAATTCAGTGCATAACTACACTAGATTAACAGGTGTAGATGCAAACGCATAGCACACTTTTGATTCTGATCTGCTTTGTTACCGGTTCAGCTTATCGTGTAGTTTATTCAGATTATGTCATGACAGCCTATTTCTTTTGAAAAATATGCATAATATCTTCATATGTCTTATGCTCTCCTTTCTCTGTAATGGCAGCATCCATTCAAGCCTGCATGTACTTCACGTTTCCTCGCACTCCTGTGTTTATGCTATTAATTTAATTCTTAAAATCAACAGGGGAGAGTATCCTTTTAGTGCCATCCTTTGCAAAATACTACTATTTGTCAGCCCACCTCAAGTGCATGGCTGCTTTGTTTTCTTTAAAAACTCACAAGTTTAGAGGCCACCTCTATACAAAGTTCTGTTGAAAGTGCTTTTTTTCTAACTAGTGTGCTTTTGTGTCTGAGAGAACAAAGCTTGACAAACTGATCTGATGATGTGGTCACAATTATCTTTGAAACACATCTCTGTAAGGATATCAAACAAATTTTTTGAGCACTTTATTTACTGCTTTTTCTCCGCACCTCAGGTGTTAAAAGGGTTTCCCGAGTGCCTACAAGCAGATATCTGCCTTCACCTCAACAGGAATCTTCTGGACACCTGCAAAGCTTTTCAAGGAGCCACCAAAGGATGCTTGAGGGCCTTGGCCATGCGCTTCAATTCCGCTCATGTGCCTCCCGGAGACACTCTGGTCCACGGCGGTGATGTGCTCACTGCTCTCTATTTTCTGTCGCGTGGTTCTATTGAGATCTTGAAAGATGACATTGTGGTAGCTATCCTGGGTAAATACAACCCCTTGTTGATCATTTTACTGATGTGTTCCAACATCTAGTGTTTATTTGATATTTTGTCTCAATTACAATAAGTATGCTGGGTGGAAGGTGCTCAGTTGATTAAGAGCTTTTAAATTTAAGTCCTGTATGGAAATTTTTTATACCCAGAGTAAACTCTTTTGTGCTGTTTGACATTTTGCCAATGTCTATCAGGAGTTTTGTGCATATAATGTCAGTCTCTGCTACACATAAAATCCTCTGCCTCCACCTGGAAATGTGATGAACTGTAATAGTCAATGTCACCTCCCTGTTGTATTTAAATCTCTCAGCTGACTGTGTGTTAAATGTCAGCACCAAGCTAACTAAAACTTTAGGCAGGTCTAATTTAGTCTCATACTGTTTTGAGCTTATTGTTGATTTTGTAAAAAGATCTTTAAGATTTACCTTTTGTTTATATAGTCAGAGAGGAAGCACATAGTGTACCAGAAACATTCTAGTACCCACATGTGAATTCAATGTGCACAGATGTTCTGGACCTAGGCGTATTTAGCATTAGAAAATTCAAAATAAAATGTGCCTCCATGTGGGTTTTCACATTTCGTTTTCTGTGAGAGTTCTGGGGTGTTTGTGTGACAGGTTTGACACTCTGGCATTTCTATTAAGTGGCCTCATGGAAGGTTGTCTGGCAGTTTCAAAGAACGCTGTGAAAATGGTGCCACTTTTTTGACAGCACTGGGAAATGAGTTAAAGCTGCAAAATAGAGAGTATTAAAATAATGTCAGTAAAAAGCAGATTTGGCTAAAACAACTAGCAGCTCTAAATTTGAAGCTATATTTTTCATTCTTTATGTATTGATACTGAGCTTGATGCATCAATGTTAAAATACCATTACTGTAAAAATGTCTATTTACTTTTTCTTCATGGGTAAACTTCATTCATGCACTCCAGACCGGGCCTGGATTAGATTTTATTCATTATTCATGAGATTATTTCTCACTAAAGCTGCACCTGAAAGAATGAGGTTTCAGCTTCGCAAAGGTTGCTGCATCACACAAAACGTGTTATTAGTGATTATCGTGGAAAAGCCACTCAAGCATAATTATAATGCTCCATCACCATAGTTTGTTCTCACATGGGGAACTATACCAACCTCTAACATGGCAATGGTCAGCCCATGGTGCTAAAGTATTTTTCTCTTGTAATGATCATGACTCCAGCAAGGCTATTAGCATTGTTCTACAGGTGAGGAATTAATCTCTTATCCTAATCAATCGTTGTGGGGAGAGCTCTGTGTTTGTGTGTGGGGGAGAGACAC